>NC_037341.1:81324440-81479440 GCF_002263795.3 Bos taurus
AGCACCGGCTCTAGGAGCACAGGCTCGGTTACCCTGCAGCGTGTGGGAGCTTCCTAGACCAGGGATTGAACCCGTGTTCCCTGCGTGGACAGGAGGATTCTTAACTACTGAATCGCTAGGGAAGTCCTCCTGCTCTTTATTAAAAATCTAGCTTGAGCACATTAGGGCTTCCCTGATAGCTCAGTTGGTAAAGAATCTGCCTGCAAGGCAGGAGACTACAGTTGGATTCCTGAGTCGGGAAGATCCCCTGGAGCAGGGAAAGGCTACCCACTCCAGTATTCCCGGGCTTCCCTGCTGGGTCAGCTGGGAAAGAATCGGCTGATCCCTGGGTTGGGAAGATCCCCTGGAGGAGGAAAAGCCTACCCACTCCAGTATTCTGGCCCAGAGAATTCCATGGACTGTATAGTCCATGAGGTCGCAAAGAGTCGGACACGACTTTCACTTTGAGCACATCACTGCACCTCGGGAGCTTGCTTCCTTATCTGTCACATGAGTATGACAACGCCTGCCTGATTCACGGGGGGTGTGAAGCGTTAGTGGTGGTATTTCTGCTAACACTTCATCATGATTTCAAGTGCAGCCCCTGATACATGGGACTCGGAGTCAGGCACGCTTCCTCCCCGGTGTGTTCACCATCTCAGTTCGCTGCGGTGACAAGACACACAGCATCCATGGGACTTGGCTTGGACTGACTTGACATGGGCCGTGAAAGGGCTCTGTGTAGACCTATGACTCAGACTTTGTTCCTGATTGATAGACTCCTGAAAAGGGGTCTTGCTGATGGAACGATTGACATCACCACCAGAGAAGATGGCCACTGCAGCTTCTGCATTGTGTGCGCGTGCGCGGTCTCAGACCAATTCCTTCTGGCTCCACAGATCACACATACTCTCTTTACATTAACCGGTTCTGGTTTTTTTAAGTGTAGAGTCTTTTTCTATTGCAGTAAAATATACACAACATGTTTTAAACATGTTAACCGTTTAAAAATGTGCAGTTCAGTAGCGTGAAGTCCGTTACGCTAACCAGTGCTCTGTTCTGTCACCATCTGTATCGTTCCCTCGTTCTCGTCAGGCTGAGAGGGAGAAGCACAGCTACATGAGATGTCTATTGTGACCCCGTTTCCCGGAAGTGTACGTTCACAGCTGCGTGTGGACGTCGTGGATTCTTGGCGAGAACACGGAAACAACTGTTCGTACTGCGTCCCTTTGGAAAGTGGGCTTGGGCTTCGCTGGCCGCCCCGTGGTTGACCTCACCTCTCCATGCAGGGGGTGCAGGCTCTGTCCCTGGTCTGGTCGCTATGATCCCACAAGCCTCGTGACCAAAATCAATAAAAGCCAAGTCATAAAACAGAGACACTCACTAGTGTAACAAATTCAGTGAAGGGTTTAAAAATGGTCCACATCAAAAAATATTTATCTTAAAAGAGGGTCAAGGAATTTCAAAACCCTCCCGAAGTAAAACCGATAGTCTAGTGCACGCCCACACCCGTCTCCTGCTTCAGCAAGTATCAATTCATCACCAGGCACCCAGCTTGAGGTTAGGCACTTTTGAAATTTTTTAATCTACCAAGGGCATGGATTTGTTTGGTCATTTGAATTTTTAATTATAAAATAAATCCAGACACGAAAAGACAATGCAGTGTGTTAGCTTCCATTGGTTCCTGTCTTATTTTCTTATCCTTTTAGACTTGGGACCTTTCAAGGGCGGGTGAGTAAGCGTGATTTCCTCTGAATTCTCCGGTCCCCAAGGACAGACACTGGCCGTTCCTGGACATCTGGAAGGGACAATAGCTGGGCTTGAAAGCACATGGATGTCAGTGCTGTTGCCCGGGTCCCCAGGCTCGCGCAGTCAGCCACACCGTTCTGCTGGCTGTGTGTTTTAATTAGACTGTTTACTTGGGCTGAGATTTATGACGCTGTTTCTAAATGAGAGCATGTGGTTTCCAGCTCTCTTTGTTCTCTGAGCCCTGCAACCCGCTGCAGTTTTCCACGAGCTGCTTTTTTGAAAAACAATTTCTGCCTTTCTTATCTGATGGACGGTAATTTCGTAGGGATTATTAGCACCCTGCGCTCTTAGCGTTTGTTCTCCTGGAGCTAGAAGAGGAAATTGTCAGGTGGCACTTTCAGCAGCTGGTTCGCTGGCCCCGAATAGAATATTACAAAATCACCTTGATTCTAAGGCCTGTGAACCAGCTGGCTGAAATGAATGATGGGAAGGTGGCTTTTGTATTTAAATTCTCCAGCCGGTGGCATAGAAAATGCAGTTAAAACAGAGATTCTTCTTCCCAGGAGTTCAATGTGGATTGATTTGGACTCTTCTTCAGAAGACTCTTCTGCCCCATGCCATCTCAAGGCTCAGGGTGTGATTTTTCCCATCAGTGAGGCTCTGTGCCCTGCCGTGTACTAGGCACTGGAATTAACAAAACAAATCAGCAGCTCTCCCCTAGCATCCCTCACTCCCTCTGACTGTAACACAGTGGGATGAGTGCTTTACTAGTGGGCGAGCAGAGGAGGGAAGCTCGTTTTCTGGTTTGGGGTGGCCGGGGAAATGTTCCCAGGGGAGGTGCTTTTAAGCCGAAGAGCAAGTAGAAATTTTTTAGCTATTACAGGCAGGAGGAGGGGGTGTTTTAAGCCGAGGGATGTCTGTCTTGAGAGTAGATAGAGTCCAGGATGTCCAGACGGTGGGACGGGCACGCCGGTGCGCGGGGCACAGAGACGGTGAGGAAGCTTGGGAGGGCCGCGCTCACCGCAGGCCTCCTGGGCCGGGCGGGTGCAGGCCTCGTGGAACCGGAGCCGAGACTCCTGCAGCCGCCGGAAGGGGCTGACTCTGTTCCGGTTACCATCAGAGCGCGTGCAGCTTGGAGGAAGAACCGAAAGGCCCGAAGGAACCGCGGGGCCGGGTCGGGGCCTCTGGCCGCCTCTCCCCGCGCCCTCCCGGAGCTGGCCTGCGCCCCGCCTTCCCTGGTTGCCCGGTTCCTCAGGGTCGACCCTGAGGATGTTTAACCTGTGTTCTAAACACTTCATTGTTGGCTTGGCCAGAAAAGTTCACTTGGGTTTTTCCGTAGCATCCTATGGAGGAATCCAAACGAACGTTTCGGTCGATCCGGTGGATGGTCCCGGGACGTGGGGGCTCTGCGCCGGGAGCCGCCGGAAGACCAGGGGCGTCCGGGCCGAACCGGGACCTCCTCACTGCTCGGTTTTCCGCACTGGCTCCCGGGTGGGCTCCGCCTCGAAGGAAGGCTCCTAGCACAGATAAGGCTCGAAACCGTTGCCCCTGTTCCCGTGATGGACGCAGCCGTCCTGCTGGGCTTGGCCGACGGCTGTCCCTTGAGTGGGGAGCATCCTGTGGCCCTGGTCCCTTCGCCAAGCAGCCGGTGGGCACGGGGACCCCCTAAGTCAGGGACTCTCAGCCAGGCTCCGCCCCGGGCGGGGAAGGCCAGCTCGGGGGTCTGCACGCTGCCCGGGGTGGCCGGGGTGCTGGAGGCGTTCTGCAGCAGCAGGGGCTGTGGGCCTGGCACACAGGGTGACCGGCGTGTTTGCAAGGGCGGCTCAGCATCTCACCGAGTCTTCCTGGAGAATGCCATCCCAGAGAGGCTCTAGTGTGCAGAATTTCTCTTTTCCCACAAGAAAAATATTCCCAGTTTGAAATATTGCCTCCTCTACCCACTTCTTGGGGATCATGCATATTCGTGTATTAAACGTTGTGGAAATTTGTAAGCAGTAAACTGAGTTCAAAGAAATGGAAATGCTTTTTCAAAAAAACAAAAAAAACACGCAAGGGAATCCCCTGGCCGTCCAGTGGTTAAACTCCAGGCTTTCACTGCCGAGTCCCTAGTCAGGGAACTAAGCTCCCACAAGCCACAGAGAATAACCAGAAAAACCACACACACACCAGCACAACAGGCATTAAAACTTTGGAAGTGGATTGCCCCAGGAGTGAAACCATGAAAGTTGCTTTTTTTTAAAGATAAATTCCATAATATTAGATGTTCACAAAGTCGTGGGGTGAGAACCCCCACTTTTTTTAGTGAGAAGCTTCCCTATGTTTTAGAAAAGGGGGTCATTTCTGTTAGTGCCCCTGTATCCTTATTTGTTCACCAGATATTTATGAAGTACTCGTGGTGCCAGGCACAGCACTTGGTTATTTACAGTATGAAAATTCTTATCTCTTTATTGGGCTGGTTTTTCTGGAATTTTTCATGCTTATGTTTAGAATTCTGTATTTCTATCAAAGAGAAACAGACAGTAACAGTTATTGAACATTTTTAACCCCGATAACATGTCTGAAAAGATCGAGTTCTAGGCTGCCGCCGAGATCCGAAGTTCTTTCCCCTCGATATTTCTGCTCGGTTTCCTAGACGTGGAAATACACCAGGCCCTGGTGGGCTGCTAGGGTGGTGACCAGAGCTGCTTTGTACTGCACAGTGTGAGGTTCAGAGGGAGGCAGGCCTGCTCCAGAATTAGCACCAAGCTCAGTGCCGAAGGCATCGTAACCGAAAGGCTCTGTTCTGTAGTATTTAAAGATAAATATGACCTAACACTTTTTAAGTTGGAAAGTTTACAGGAGCCGAAACTTGTCTCTTGGCTCATAACATATTCTTTCCTCCTCCACCAAATTATATAGCAGCTTATTCCACATTTCAGTTTCTAAATAAATTGGTCCTCATTATTCTTAGATTCCTGACAGACATCTCGTCTAAGAATTACTGTTTTGCATTCTGCCACTTTGAGCATGTTAAACAAATTACTCAGTGTCATTGTCACTGAATTAATTAGAACGATTCACGTGATGACTTTAGCACACCAATGTGAACATGCTTTTTTTTTTTTTTTAATTAAGGCTTGTTTACGTATTATTAATACTTAGATTTGTGGCTTTAACATTAGCAGCCTCTGGGAGCTGTCATGAGGATTAATGCCAGTGAAGCAGTCAGAGCTGCATGGCTTTTAGTAAGGGCTCGAATGCTGTCTTGATCCTTATTAACCAGCTTTGTGATCGTGTGAGGAGATAATCAGTGTGGTTGCCGTTATCCTGGTTTTACCAGCAAGGATGCTGATGCTCACAAATTTAGTCGTCTGGAATTACTGGCCATCAGGATGAGAGCCAAGTGCTATATTCCTGACTGTCCTCATAATTAACATTTTGGGGTTTAGTATTTCAACATGTGAATTTGTGGAGAATGAAAGCATTCAGGCCACAGCAGTTAAGTCACTCGTGAAAATGCTTAGTACAGTGCTGAGCACATAGTAGGAACTCCACTGAAAGGGTTCTTTTCGGGACCTTGCTGGTGGTCCGCTGGTTGAGTCTGCCCTGCTGTGCAGGGGACGTGGGTTTGATCCCTGGTCAGGGGGCTAAGCTCCCATGAGGCGCTGAGCAGCTCAGCCTGCGTGCCATGGTGAAGATGGTGCGTTCTGCAGCTAAATCCCGATGCAGCCAGATAGATAGATAAATACTCAATAGAATAAATGGTTCTTTTCTCTCCGTGCACTTTGTACCTTTTAGGACTCTCATCTCTCTTCTCTCCCTGCCCCTCTGTCGACACCCCAGCTGAGCCCTTCATCCCCAGACTTCTCAGGAGCCTCCATCTTCAGCAGTGGGTAACTGTCTTCACTCAAGCTGCCACAGCCAAGAATCACCGACTGGGTGGCTTAAACATCAGCAATTCACTGTCTTATAGCTCTCAGAGCTAACAACCTGAGATCACAGTGCTGGTGGGGCTGGTCCTCCTGAGGCCTCTCTCCTTGGTCTGTAGATGGCTGCCCTCTCTCTGTGTCCTCACTGGCCCTCATCTGAGATCACAGTGCTGGTGGTGCCAGTCCTCCTGAGGCCTTTCTCCTTGGTGTGTAGACGGCCGCCCTCTCCTGCGTCCTCACTGGTCCTCATCTGAGATCATGAGGCTGGTGGGGCTGGTCCTCCTGAGGCCCCTCTCCTCGGTCTGTAGACGGCCGCCCTCTCTCTGCGTCCTCACTGGTCCTCATCTGATCACAGTGCTGGTGGGGCTGGTCCTCCTGAGGCCTCTCTCCTTGGTCTGTAGATGGCTGCCTTCTCTCTGCGTCCTCACTGGCCCTCCGATCTGAGATCATGGTGCTGGTGGGGCTGGTCCTGCTGAGGCCCCTCTCCTTGGTCTGCAGACGGCTGCCCTTTCTCTGGGTCCTCACTGGCCCTCGGATCTAAGATCACGGTGCTGGTGGGGCTGGTCCTCCTGAGGCCTCTCTCCTTGGTGTGTAGACGGCAGCCCTCTCCTGCGTCCTCAGTGGCCCTCCCTTTCAGCCTGTCTGTGTCCTGATCCCCACTTCTTAAAGGGAAACTACTCCTGTTAGTCCAGGGCCTGCCCTAGTGACCTCATTTGCTTGTAATTACCTTTTAAAAGACCCTGCCTCCAAATGCATTCACATTCTGAAGTACCAGGGATTACAGCCTCAATGTATGAATTTTAGGGGAGCTCAGCTCAGCCTATGACAGTGGTGTAGCAAGGAAGAGCATCTTGGGTCATAGCTCCAGCCCAGAACGTTCCCAACTCAGAGTCACAACCCTTGGAATATCAAAACCCATTAAATTCCCTTTAGTGCACTCCAGCAGGCTCAGTGGGTAAAGAATCTGCCTGCAATGCAGGAGACACAGGAGACCTGGGTTCAGTTCCTGGGTTGGGAAGATCCTCTGGAGGAAGGCATGGCTACCCACTCCAGTATTCTTGCCTGGAGAATCCTCATGGACAGAGGAGCCTGTTGGGCTATAGTCCATAAGGTTGCAAAGAGTGGACTTGACTGAAGCGAGTGAGCACACACATTAAAAAAAAAAAGGCAGGAGCAGAACCTAGTTCCTTTCTTCAGGAATGGGAGGGGTGGGACCTGTTCTGTGTTGGGTGCTGTACTGAGTTGCTGGTGCTTAACAGACATTGTGGCCCCAAATCTCAGCATCACCGAGGATAGGATCAGTGCAGTTGCCGCCATCTGACAGAGGAAGAGAGACGTCCACCCGGTTTCTGTGTGATTACTCAGTCAACCCCATTTCTCGGCAGTATTGAGATAATGAAGTGAGACGCATGGGAGTCACATGCTTCCAGGCTCCTCTGTCCATGGGACTTTCCAGGCAAGAACACTGGAGTGGGTTGCCATGTCCTTCTCCAGGGGGTCTTCCGACGCAGGGCTTGAACCCGGGCCTCCTGCGGCTCCTGCATTTGCACCACTTGCCCCAGCCGGGAAGCCCTGGTCTGTGTAAAGAGCCTCACAAGGGGCTTAGTTGTTGCCCCCAGGAAGGCAAGACCAGCAAGGGCAGGCATCATCGTGCGTTTTCCGACTTCAGTCACTACTGCTCGGAAGTACCTGATGGGCAGGTTGGGTCGACGCTCATTTGTGTTTGCTGTGTGATGGAGTGAATCCAGAGGGCATGGATTCGTAGCAGTCTGTGAAGAGGAGGTACTTGGTTTCTGCAGGTTTCTAGAAGTTTCTTGGTTGGTTGCAACCGTAAGCTCCCCCCTCCTCCCCCAGTGGAGAGCAAGTGAGGGAGGGATAGGGTGAGAATGCTCTCTGGACTGACGCGGAGCTCTGTGTTGTCAGAGCTTGGGTCTGCCTCCCCTCTGTGTGTCACTCTGGATCTGCAGGTTGGGGTCACTTTCTGCAGCCTCTGCTCTGACCGGAGGGAAATGGCCCGCTGACATAAAGGTATTTGGATGGCGCTCTGATGCGTCCTGGGCTTGAATTTCGTTACTGCTCTCTGGGACTGAGTCAGTGATGCGTGTTGTCATCAGAATTCCTAAAATGATTGCCAACTTTTCTTTCCAGGCTCAGGCTGCATGAAGAAAAGGTGATTAAAGATAGGCGACATCATCTTAAAACCTACCCAAACTGTTTCGTCGCAAAAGAACTGATTGACTGGCTGATTGAACACAAGGAGGCGTCTGACAGAGAGACAGCAATTAAGCTCATGCAGAAGCTGGCGGACCGGGGCATCATCCACCACGGTGAGTGAGGCGGCCACAGGGGTGTTTTTGGCCACACGCTGTAGGGGGTGGGATCTCGGTTCCCCAAGCAGGGATTGAACCTGTGTCCCTGCCCGGGAGTGCAGCCTCTTAACTGCAGGACCTCCAGGGAAGCCCCGAATCTTCTGTTTCAGGTACGAGCCCACCCATTTAAGAAATAGAGCATCTCACTTTGCCCCTTGGGCACCTCTGCCCAGCTACATTCCCTTCCTTCTTCCAAGAGGCATCCGGGTTTATTTCTGTGGACTTCTTGATACTTTTCCATCTCTGTGTATGCATCTCTTAGCAATGCAACATGTTGTTTTAAATCACGATAGACTCTGCCTTTGCAGTGTGGTCCGCGCCCTGTTTGTGGGCTTCTCTCACGCTGGTGGTGTGTCTTGTTTGCGCCTTGTCACTGCAGTGGGTACCGTGTACCGTTTGGCCATCGTACCTTCATCCACTCTACTGACGGACGTTTGGGCTGTGTCCAAGCTTTGCTGTTACTCTGTGTTTCAGTGGCTGTTCCTGACCGTATCCCTCTGAAACGTCTAACCCTGGCCAAGACCTTTCACGCGCTGCTGCTCTCTTGGGCTGAAATGCCCACCATCTCCGTTCGCTCATTTTCTGCTCTCCTTCAGGTCTCCACTTGCAGGCAGACTCTGCAGAGAGGCGTCCCTCCCCACCGTGGAGCACCCCACATCTGGGTGTGCCTTTGACGTCTCCTCAGCTCTTTCGTAGCCGCATCGCCTCATGTTTCAATTACATATGGACCTGTCTCTATCTCGCTGGCTTTCACATTCTTGCAGGCTGATGCCTACCCTGCTATCATGCTCAAGAAGAGTTTGTGGAAAGAAGGATGAGTTGAGTTTTGTGACTCTCTTAACAAATGATGATGATGATAGCTCATAAAACTGAGTGCTTTTCTGTATCAGGGACTGGGCTAAATACATGTATTAAATTGTCAAGTGGTACGCTTGAGAAGTTAGGTAATAAAACAAATCTTAATTAGCATCTCCCTTCATCTGAGTGAGTTATAAGAGGTTTTTTTTTTTTCCTTACTTGACTCTCTCTTATATTGTCTTTCAGTTTGTGATGAGCATAAGGAATTCAAGGACGTCAAACTCTTCTACCGCTTTAGAAAGGATGACGGCACCTTCCCCCTGGACAACGAAGTGAAGGCCTTCGTGAGGGGACAGAGGCTGTATGAGAAGTAGGTTGCACGTGGACTCCTCTGCTTGAAGCTTGTAGGGCTCTTTCCGTCTTTTATCATTTTGACTTCAGCCCGGCTCTCCCATGTGGGGTGGTTGCATAACTCTTCCTTTTAATATGAGAAAACTCTGTCCCTCACTTGCTTTTCTGTTTGCCAGAAATTGAGTCGATTTCATAAGATTCTTAATAAGGAATTTATTTCAATAGCATCTTCTATATTTAGGTCGATTTAACAAAATCCAAAAGTGAAAGCAGAAGGTTGGGCCTTGGTTTTGCCATCCAGCGATGTGGTTGCCTGCTCTCTCTCAAGGGTTAGCGTGTGACTCAGAAGCACAGACTTGTAAACGGCTAGAGAAGCATTGTCAAGTACGGGGGATGTCCAAGCTCAGGTCAAGAGATGAGTAGTGAGAGAACTGCAGAACGCAGAGCGGCGAAGAGGAAGGGCCTTGCAGCTCTTTGGAGGAGAGGACTGTGCTGTGGCCCCGGAGCATTTGTTGGTGGATCTTGACCCTCCCAGGGCTTTGTCTCTGAGCTGAGCTGCTGTTTCTGTGGTTCCGTTCCCGGCTTACCTTCCTTGTTTTTCTTCCCAGGGCAACCTTCAGAGAAAGGAATGAAGGGGCCGCGGCACCCTTTCCTTGACTCTGACTGCCTTTCCCAACACGCACTCATGACATGAAAGAGCCTCCTCTGTAACTGGGTGGGTGCGTGGGGCTGAGGCACCTGGGTGGTCCGGTTAAGTACCGTGATGGTTAGGAGCCGGGCCAGGTTCGAGTTCTAACCGTGGGACCTTCGCCTTCTGAGCCTCGGCGTCCTCCTTTCCAACACGGAAGTGGGTGATGGCGCTGTTCAGCGCTGCTGTGGGCACTCGAAGAATCGTTTGTGTCAAGTCCTTAAGGACTTGGCTCGGAGCCTCTCGCATTGGTCAGGTCCCGTGGAGGATAGCCGTCTCAGACGCTGACCTGACGTGGCGGCCGCCCTGGAGCCCGTCTCTCCCCTGGTCTGCCCCTGCCGTGGTCTGCTCGCCTCTCCTCCTGCGGCTGGGCTGTGCGGACGCGTCCTGCCCCGTCGGTGCTACTTCTCCTGGTTCCCTGGCGCCTGCTCTGTGTCCCCAGGTGTAGGAAACCCTGCTCTCCTGCCCCGTGTGGCCGTGAGCGGGAGGCTCCGTCAGCACCTCTGTCTGCACACTGGAGTGTGTGTGTGTGTCACTGCCGCTTAGTTCCTTTTGGAAACTTCTAGTGGGTGTTAGCATTTAGGCTGCCCTGCCTCCACTGAAACTGTTAGGATTTGATGTTGTCAAAAGCATCCATGTCGGGAGTTCCCTGGTGGCCTCGTGGTTGGGATTCTGGGCTCTTCCTGCCGTGGCCAGGTTCAGTCCCTGGCTCGGGACTGAGATCCTGCAAAAAAATATATACATCATTTCCATGGAAGGACTCCAGGCGATTCTGTAACACTTTTCTAGCTATAGATTATCTCCTGGGACCTGGGTAGTCACCTTCTGGGAGCCGGGGTTAGCAACAGTTGAAACGTCTGACAGAGAATTTTTCTTACTAGTGGGATGGGTGTGATGAGAAGAGTTGAAGAAAGCTGTTCATCGCGTCCAGAAAACGCTCGCCCAGCCCCAGCCTCTGCTGCTTCCTTCTTACGTCCTCTCACCAGTCGCACTAAACTGTGTGTCTCTGGGCCGTCCAGGTCTCTCTGCTGCCTCTGGGCACTTACTAATTCATGAATTAGTCCACAAATACTCAGTGAGCCCTCCCCACTTGGCAGGCACAGTTACGGCCCCTGGAAACGTGCCGCGGATCAAAGGCGGACAAAGGCCCTGCCTCTGCGGAGCTTGTAGGCTGGTGGAAGGGGCAGGCGTTGAAGGGGTGACAGGTGAAGATGAGTGTAGTTTCGTACAGGGTTCCCAGTGACAGAGAGAGACCCTTCCTGAGGGCGGTGAGGCGCGTTAGGGGGCACAGGGAAGACATCCCTAAGAGGTGGCGTTGAATGAAGTGTGGATCTGCTGGGACAGCTTCCCGGGTGGAGGGCACAGCAGAGGGGAAGGCCTGGGTGAGAACGCGCTCAGCATATTTCCGGACCGTGAGGAGGCCAGACCGTCCAGGGAGGGGAGAAGGGGTGAGCGGTGGGACGTGGGCCGGGCCAGGCCGCCACGGTGCTGAAGGGTTCCCGTGTGATGGGAGCCCGTTGGAGGGTGGGGCGGCTCCAGTGGGCACTCGGTGTGCTTTTGCCTGTGATGTCCCCTTGTCCAGCGGACTCTCGCTGCCAGGCTCAGCCCTCTCTCTCACTCACTCGGACTCCGGGCTTTGTGTTCAGTATGGCCTTTTCTGAGCATCCGTCCATGTCTCCTTAGGATGGACTTAGGTGACGCTCCTGTGTGATTACCCCGTGCAAGGGCTGTGTTAGGCTTTCGCCCTTGCGTGTTCGCAGCATTAGACTAAGACATTAAGCAGAGGAGCTGCTCTGTCCTTCTTTCTACTGCCTGCAGTTTCACCTGGCCTCGCCGGGCGTAGGTGGTAAGTAATGTGCTAGGGAGGGTGACTAGACTTGACCCTTGGACGAGCTGACCAGTCTTGCTGGACTTTCTGTGTGTGCCGTTGGCTTTCTAACCACAAGTGTTCAGTGCCTCAGTTCCAGGTAAGTTTATTTCCTCAAACTGCTTGTAAAGTGAGCAGCAGGAGAAGCGTTTCATAAGCACTTAACCTGGCAGGACCTAACTGTCACCTTGCAAACCTTGGCTCCTACTTTTCCGTTTGCCAGAATGCGTACGGAGCAAACTCTCAGGCTTTTGGAATTGATAGTTCAGTTTACCTATTTGACCAATTTAGTTTGGTTTTTAATGCATTTTCCTTGTTTCTCTGGCCGTCTTTTTCATGAATCTCAGCATGGATTATTATTTTCTACGTTTTGGATACTTAAAAAGATAACAATAAGAAATCTTGGTTTTGATTATGATCTTATTTTCAAGAATCTTTGTTATTTGAAAACTGACTCTGGGACTTCTCTGGCGGTCCTGCGGTTAAGGCTGCGTGCAGGGGTCGTGGCCAGGAAGCTGACATCCCACAGGCACGGCTCAGCCAACAGCAACCAGAAAACTGACTTTTCCCTCTGTGTTATTTCACTGGAGTCTGTGTTTAGGATATTCACAATAGTTGGGAAGGAGTCTTGCAAATATATGTTCCTTTAGTTGCTTTCCTTTTCATATAATAATAGATAATATTTGTTGATTGATAGATAGATATCAGATGTCTTGACTAATCTGTTTTATTTAATCATCATAACAAGCCCCTACTTAGATGCTTTCATTGTTCCCATATTATAGATGAGAAGAATGTCACAGGGAGAGGTTAAATCTCTTATCCAAGGTCACCTTATTAGTGAAAAACAAAAGCAGTTGGGTATGAACCCAAGGGTCCAGGGTCCAAACTTATTGTTTCTGCGCTATTAGTGAATCTTCTCTGTTCCGTTCAGTGGAGGGTAAATGAATGGAATCAGTATTTACTTCAAAAATATAACATGGAGTTTGTGAGTATCCGAGTATAGAATTTTCTCTAAAGATTTACTGAAAGTATTCCAGGATTTTAAAGCAGGCATAGGAAAGGAGGAGTAAAATGATTCTCGTTCGTGGTAAATCTCAGCGATGTTCTGTAAATATAATAAAAACAACGACTTCTATTTGTACATTAAGCCTCTCAAAGCATCTGAACCTCCTGCATAGAGGGATAATAGAATAATCGTAATAGCGACGACAGTAATGATAGCATTGCTGTTGTTCAGTCACTCAGTTGTGTCCGACTCTGCAACTCGGTGGACTGCAGCATGCAGGCTCCCCTATCCTTCTCCATCTCCCGGTGTCTCCTAACTTATATCCCTTGTGTCGATGATGCCATCCAGTCATCTTAACCTGTGTCGTCCCCTTCTCCTCTCATCTTGAATCGTTCCCAGCATCAGTGTCTTTTCCAAAGAGTCGGCTCTTTGCATCAGGTGACCAAAGTTCTGGAGTTTCAGCTTCAGCATCAGTCCTTCCAGTGAATATTCAGGACTGATCTCCTTTAGGATGGACTGGTTGGATCTCCTTGCAGTCCAAGGCACTCTCAAGAGTCTTCTCCAACACCACAGTTCAAAAGCATCAATTCTTTGGTGGTCAGCCTTCTTTATATGCATGTGTGTGCCGTGTGCTCAGCCATGTCTGACTCTCTGCGACCCC
Source organism: Bos taurus (assembly GCF_002263795.3). Classification (NCBI taxonomy): domain Eukaryota; kingdom Metazoa; phylum Chordata; class Mammalia; order Artiodactyla; family Bovidae; genus Bos; species Bos taurus. The sequence continues at coordinate 81,337,820 of NC_037341.1, forward strand.
ATGGACTGTAGCCTGCCAGGCTCCTCTGTCCATGGGATTCTCCAGGCAAGAACACTGGAGTGGGCTGCCATTTCCTTTCCAGGGTCTTTATATGCATAGTAAATAGTAATATAGAATGGGTGGGGCCTTACCTTACTGTCGCAAGAGGAGGGGAGTCTGGACCCAGAGCGGTGGCATCACCTCCGTGTTGCTGCCGCAGCTCTGGGGACAGGAGACGTCAGCTGGGACAGTGGGTCCGCAGCTTCCCTGCCTGCCCCCAGCCCCGAGGACCTGGCCCTGTTATCAGAATTTCCTTTGTGCTCTCCTCTGGCTTGTTTGTTCTGTGTTATTAATAGGCCTTTGTGTGACTTGGGGGTTTCTGGCTGGTTTTGCTGAAATGTGCTGATTTAGGGGCCCTCTGCCTTTCTAACCCCTGGTGCTGTCAAACTCACGGACTTGTGGGTTCAGGTGGACGGGTTGGTTTCAGCATGTGGGGCAGGGCTACCCGAAGTAGGAGCCATCCCTGCTGCCAGCTCGAGGGGGCCTGAGAAAGAGGGCTGTGCCCAGGGGCTGTGACAGATAAGCCATTGGGAGGACTTCATCGCAGCCCTGCGGGCCCCTGCGCTTCAGCAGGCTTCCTCCCACCTTCCTGGGCAGCTGTGGACTGAGGGCGCAGAGACGGGGCACATGTCTCCCTGGGGCGCCTTCTGGCTCCACACTCACCTCTGCACAGACACATGGACACAGAGACACACGGACTCACAGAGTCACAGACACACGGACACACAGACTCACAGACTTGCAGACACACAGACTCGCAGACACACGGACACAGACTCACAGACTCGCAGACACACAGATTCACAGACACACGGACACACAGACAGACAGACACATAGACTCACGGACACAGAGATGCACGGACTCACAGACTCACGGACACACGGACACATGAACACACAGACTCAGAGACACACGGACTCACAGATTCACAGAGACACAGACACACGGACACAGACACACGGACTCACAGATTCACAGACACACAGACACACGGACTCACAGACACATGGACACACAGACTCACGGACACACAGACACATGGACACACAGACTCACAGACACACGGACACACGGGCACAGAGACACACAGACTCACAGATTTACAGACACACAGACTCACGGACACACAGATTCTTGGACTCACAGACTCATAGATACACAGACGCAGAGATGCACAGCGTGGGGACGGATTGCAGGTGTTCCCAAACAGGGCAGTTCTTAGTTTTCAATAACACCTTTGAAAGGAGGAAAAGCGTCAGTACCTTAAAGAAACAGCCCAGAATCTGTATGTTGCCTTCGGCTGGTAGGTGTTTCAAGCGCATGTTCCAAACTACAAGGCTGGACTGTCTTGGACAACGTGGCAACATGATCTGTTTCAGAAAAAAGGGTGAGCTCGGGATAACCAAGTGCTCTGTGTGCTAATAAACAGTCAGCTACACAGAGGATATGAGTTGGGGTACAATTTGCACCATGCTCACTAAGATTAATAGTTAAAACACACATTTTTAAACTAACCTTGATCTCATTTTCAGGTGTAGAAGAGACTTGTTAATTTTATTTTTTTTTAATAAATTTTTTTTAAATTTTGGGGTAGAGTTGATTTACCATGGTGTGTGAATTTCAGGTGTACAGCAAAGTGAATCAGCTTCGACATACACATACTCCACTCTTTCTCAGATTCTCTTCCAATGTACAGGCTACTGAGACACACACATACTCCTCTTTCTCAGATTCCTTCCAATGCACAGGCTACTGAGACACACACATACTCCTCTTTCTCAGATTCCTTCCAATGCACAGGCTACTGAGACACACACATACTCCTCTTTCTCAGATTCCTTCCAATACACAGGCTACTATAGAATGTTGAGTCTCGCTCCCTGTGCTGTGCATCGCGTCCCTGTTGATTATCTATATATATTTTGTATATAGTACAGCGTATGTGTTAATCCCAATCTCCTAATTCTGAGACTGCTCAATTTTAATTTAACTCAGTGTTAATATGGAGTTTAACCCACTCTAGATCTGGTTCATAAAGGCATTTGCTTTTCATCCAGAGGGTCTGAGTTTTCTTATTATCGGTTTCTGTCTCCAGTCACCAGTAATCTATTTATTCTGCTTAAGAGGGCACACTGGTTGAAGAATTCCCCACTGCTTCCTTTATATTCTCTATTCCATGGAACTGAAGAGAAATATTAGGGAGAAACTGTACAAAGGGGAAAAGCCCTTTTGTGTGTTTTATCTTATCAGAGGTTTCTCCCCCATGTGCCCCTGAGATTTTTTTTCCTGTTCCCTCCCAGTGGCTGGCACAATAAATATTTGTTGAATGAACAAAGAACTCTACATGCAGTGATTGCTATGAGCTGCTGAACTGGTGCCATGGAAAAGCTAAAGAGAGCTTGCCTTTCATGCTGAGCGACGGGAGTCGGAGGTGTGCCTTGCCTTGCCTCTGTAAAGCTTACAGAGCATCCCGGCCTGTTAACATGCCTGATGCTCTGTACAGCTCTCTGAATTATACCCAGTAGGCACCGTTAATCCCATTGCAGAGATGGACACACGAGCTGAAAGAGGTTCAATGGCTAATATAACGTGAAACACGGAGCTGGAGTTTGTTTTTTTTTTTTTTTTTAAGAGACTTCAAGTTTTTGCCTCTGTCTTCTTGCATTTGCTGAATAAAAGCGCTTTCCAAACTGGGATCTTGAGTTCTGCAAATTGATTCAGGTTTTGTGTTCGAAATAGGTCTCGATTGTGTTGCAGACTGTAATACAATTGCTTTCTAATGTGTTAGACGCAGCATTTCACGCTCACTTGTGCTGCCGTAGTTGTTAGTGGTCTCACAGATTCTTGGAGTAAATGTTTCCTTCTTGGATTATTTGAAGGGCATCTGAAAATTTCAGTGTAAATGGATTAAACACTGTTACCTTTTGTAACTGTTTGGTCTGGGTGACAAGGCCTGGTTTTGATGCTGTGTGATGCATGTGGAGAACTGTCGAGAGTCTTGTGATCTTATCTTTCTCGCATGCTGACAGGTTCGCCTGCCGCCACTTCCTGGATGTGGGCAGGAGACCCCCGGGTCTGGGGACAGAGGACAGGTCATCGTTCTCGTAGCGAGCGAGGCGTCATTTTCTCAGCGGTTCTTCCAAGCCTCAGCTCCCAAAGAGCAGCTCAGTGAGGTGCAGCGGATGCCTGCCAGGCTGGGGTCACAGAAGAGGAACCCCAGGCTCAAGTAACCTTGTAATGTCTTCAAGCAGACCTGCTTTCCGGCCCAGAAGGAGACATCAGCTTTACCTTCCAGATCTGTTCACTATGCAGAGCTGCTTGGAAAGATGGTAGAGGGGTTGGAGAGACAGTGGCGGAGGCCTGAAGACGCTGGCGACGCTGCTGAGGGGCTAACGGGGCGCCGCTGGTGCTCAGTGTGAGCGAGCCTCTACGTGTGCTTTCCTAGCAAAGCCTCCTTCTACACCTCGGAGACAGACTGTCACTCCTTTCAGCAAGTGAGGAGATCGAGGCTGGAGGCCTGAATGAACTGGCTTACCTTCACAGAGCCAAAAAGCAGGGGGAGCATTTCAAACCCTGGTTTCCGGCTCCAGAGCCCATGAGCCCACCTGGAACCATTTTTCAGCCTTCAGCTTTGAGTTTGCAAAGTTTCTGCAGCTTCCATCTGAGGTTGTGGCAGGAACGAACACCAGTAAACAGTGGTAAGCAGAATGCAGCCTGATAGATTTTAAGTGGCCCGTGAGAAGCTTTCGTCACCTGGCTCCCACCAAGGCCTTGCATCTGGATTTGGAAATCGCGTTTCTTCCTGACTGCTTCTTGGCGACACCGTGCCTTCCCTCTTGTATAATAAACACGAGGCGGTGGTGCTGGTGCTGTGTCAGCATGCAGACGGGCAGCAGGCCGGCCGCACCTGTCAGAAGTCATCAGCCCTAGATCGTAATCTGCAGATCTCTAGCTCTGGTTGATTATTCAGAAATGACTTGATTTAGAGATAGACGCACCTAGCTGCTTCAACAGTAGACTTGATTCATCGACGGAGATTTGTTGCCGGTCCTTTCTGCCAAGTTTTCCTAATCTTGTGTAATCACAGGGCAGCGAACCAAGCCTCTGTAGCACCGATTTCACCAATCAATCTCTGTCGTTATTTTTCAACTTGGTAGAATGGAAAAACCGTCTACGATTTCTGGGGTTGGAGAAGCATGCGTCAGAGCTCCTCCTCGGCCACTTAGTGAGACAGCCAACCGTACTGAGTCTGTTTCTCATCTGTAGAATCGGAAGGACAGGCGTAACTCACAGACTTGCTGTGAGGACCGATGAGGTCAAGTTGAGCAGAGTCTCACCTGGTACTGGATGTGTCGAGTTTCTGATATATAAGGGAAAATGCATATCGTCCAAGTTGTCCTTGCGTGACCCAAGCTGCGTAAAAACACATGTGCGTCTATATACGAGAGTTAGATTCTGCACGGTGAGAGGAGCCCAGCCTGTGTGCAGGACATTCCATTTGTCTTCCAGACTCCTCCTCTACCCTTTCCTGAGCGGCTGGGTGCCCTGCAGCTGACTTTCAGTGGGAGGCACCAGCGGGAAGTAGGTGGATGGGAGGACTCTGCTCTCTGCTCCCTCCCCACATGAGGGCCTGAGCTCCCATCAGCAGTCCTCTCTGTAACACCTGGCCCTCCCGGCTCTTAACACTGCCCTTCCTCTTCAATCCTGGGCCCAGAGTTGTTCTGGCCATGGTCCCATGGGATGGGGCCTCCACCATCTCTTCTAGTTTTCCGTAACCCTGCCCGTAGCTTGAGTGGTTCTTTTATGATACACTACCTCCGTGGTAAAGAATCTGCCTGCAGTGCAGGAGACGTGGACCCAGTCCCTGGGTGGGGAAGGTCCCCTGGAGGAGGAAATGGCAACCCACTCCAGTGTTCTTGCCTGGAGAATCCCATGGACAGAGGAGCTGCAGTCGTGGGGTCACAAAGAGTCGAGCACGACTGAGGACTGAGCACCCACGTGGGTATGCCACAGGAAGCTCCCAGGAACCTCTTATCAGCCCACTGTAATTTAAAAAAAATACCATTTATTTATTCGGCTGTGTTGGGCCTTGGGTGGAGGGTCTTCCTTGTGGCAGGCAGGATCTAGTTCCCTGCCCAGGGATCGAACCTGGGCCCCCTGCACTGGAAGCTCGATGTCTTCGCCACTGGACCAGCAGGGGAGTCCCCGCCCATTTGTACATGTTTATAGCTTCCTGCTGGGACCCTGATTGCCGGGGCCTGTGAGACCCTACACGGATCTGAAACGAGTCCTCTCCTATCTCCTTGAACGGACAGGCGTGCAGAATCGCCCCACTATTGGTGAACATTTCACCAGCTTTTTCTGTTTTTCTCTGAGCAGGTACCATGTGATGATGTGACGGTTGGAGCTGCCGTGGGGCACTCTCCCTCTTGTATGAGTACGGAGTATGGGTTGTAAGAAGTTTTTTTGGCTTGCTTTCTGTTCCCATATCAACCTGAGTTCTAGCTCAGCAGCCACGTCAACTGTTTCTCCAAGATGGTTGTGCTGATGCTTCCGTCTGTCCAGCTGGACTCTTTGAGGTCGGGGACCTCAAGGTCTATGCTAGACATCGGAGCCTCAGCGTCCAGCATAGGCATGTAGCAGATAGATGTTTGCTGAAGAGATGGACAGGTGACTGAAGGTGCGGTCAGCCTTACTTAGCAGAGGGGTCACTGGGCAGCCCATTTCTGTGCCGACCTTGGGGTGTTCAGACTGGACTGAAGCCAGGGGTAGGGACTTGCTCGTCTAAGATCACTGTTTGTACTTACTCATCGTTAGTTCTGATCACAAACATTCAAAAGATAAGGATCATTACCACCATCACTTTAAGCGATCAATTACAGCCATACTTAGAGCCATCAGGACTCATAGTCAGGCTGAATCCACAGCCACACTCAGGGCTTCTGTGCATTAGAAAAGGTACCTCCCTGTCTTTAGAACACACCATGCTAAGTGTTTTAATTCTCCGTGCACTTTCAAGAGGGAGCGATTTCCCCCGTCAATTTACAAGGAAGGAAGGCTAATTTGAGATGTGTCAAGTTACCTGCTTTAAACCTCCAGTTGCTAACGAGGGACCCTGGCCGAAACTGCAGCTCTTTCCTTTCCCACAAACGGCATTTAAAGTTAGAGACCTGAGTTCCTTGAGCGAACCTGTAGAAGTGGAATACTGTGTCCCGCATGCTTTCAACCTAGCGACTCTAGTTCGAGGCAAGTGCCAGTTGGTTCCATCTGGAAGAGATGAAGGACGCGGAGTCTCCTGGCGGAAACAGCTTCGGTCTGTTTTTAAGTGTTAGTCTGGAGTGAATGATCAGGGGGTGGGGCAGGTCGAGGCCCGCCAGTTCTGCACTGAGGCCGAAGAACACCCACGGAGCAGAGGAGGACAGCCTCCCGGGAGAGGAGGCTCTGAAAGCGGACCTCCAGGAGCCACAGCAGTGGGAGGCTTCCGGGGAGTGGGGTTGAGGTTGGAGCTCATCCTTCCATTATTAGAGGCTTTGCGTGGAGGCTCCGTGGGTAGGTGGTGGTGTCTTTAAACGCAGAGATGACTCCAGGGGCGTAGATGCTTTTTTGTTTTCCTTGCTTTGTTTGCTAAATGGAAACATCCCTGCTTAATCACTTCTTTATGCAGAGCTGGGGAGTGTCCGCTATGGCTTTATTCTACCAAGTGGGGGAAGCACCAAATTTTCGGGAAGCACTTATTTGTTTCAGAGCCCTAACGGAAGGCCTTCAGGCCAGAAAGAAAGAAAACCCACAGAGCATTTTTAACTCTCCTGAAGCCAAGTGTGTAGTCCAGCTTTAACTGGGAAGTTAAAGGATTGAAGTACAGTGTGTACACAGTGCACGTAAGTGTGTAGCTCAGGGTTCACAAATCCAACACACACACGGGACAACCACCTGACACACACACGGGACGACCGCCCGACACACACGGGGCGACCGCCCGACGCACACACGGAAGGGCCGCCCGACACACAGACGGGGCGACCGCCCGACACACACACGGAAGGGCCGCCCGACACACACACGGGGCGACCGCCCGACGCACACACGGGGCGACCGCCCGACACACACGGGGCGACCGCCCGATGCACACACGGGGCCACCGCCCGGACGATACTTTGATAAATTGTCCTCCGTTTTCTACCATGACTCAGTCTCCTAAATAAGTAACTTTCACCTCAGTGCTAGCATTCTCTAGAACATCACATTTCCTTTGAAGTGGTTAAACATTTGCTTTTCTGCATTTTATACATCCCCTCCCCAGCGTGCTGGCATGGGTCTCTTGGGGTGGTTGGGAGGTTGCCATCCTGAGAAGGACCGACAGGCGTTAATAAGGGTGAACCTCCAAGGAGGTGGGTTTGAGGGGTGTGTATGTGTGTGCACCTGCGTGGATCCCTTGCTCACTGCAGCTTGGCCCCAGGCACTGTGCCAGATGCTTTACAGAGATTAGCTCTGACTTTGACAGCACCGTGGAGGTGAGCGTTCTTGTCTTCATGACACACAAGAAGAAACTCGGGGTCCCGGAGCCTGACTCCAGCCTGGAGTCAGTTCAGAGGTTCAGACCGGAGGCTGGCCGTCACGACTGCTGCCGCTCTGGACCCGTGGAGAGAAGGATGTCGTCCAGCCCGGCCGCAGACTGCTCCTGCTGGACCGGTATCGCTGTCTGCAGAGACCGCCCACCTGCCCGGGCCAGAGACTCGGGAGGCCCGTGCAGTCGTTCCTCGCCAGCTTGTCGCCCTCTCCCGCACACCCTCCCCTCTAGTCCGTGCCAAGAGGTGGCTGAGTCTCTGCGAGCATCCCCGTGAGCACCAGCGGCTCCAGTTCGCTGGGGGTTTTCTCTCATCTCTTTTCTCCTGGACTGAGGTTATCAACTGGCCCTTTGCAGTGATAGCACCCCATTGGTTTCTAGCAGGTGGCTGAAAGCAAAGTGGCCAAGAGCACTTCCAAGCTTTCCAGAAGTTTGGTAACCTTGCTTCGTCATCGTCCCTCCAGAGCAGGAGCGTTGACTTATTCTCTGTGTTCCGGTGACCGATACAGGCTAGGGCACGTGGTGACCCCTTTGTTGGGAGGGGGTCTGTGATGGCACAACCGAAGCCCTCAGTTGAAAGGAGGGAGAAGACTGTTTCCCGTTCTTTTCCGTGTAACTTTAACAAACAGGCGGGACAGAGCAGGCTTTCAGCCACAGCCTGTTCACCTGCTAGTCCTGCCTTACTGTGTCCAGTTCTCCGTCATTTTCCCCTAACCCCTTTAAGGTATACTCACTCGATGTTCCCTAGTTGGTATTATCTTTGTTTTTTTTCTCAAGTACTTTATCTTACCTTTTCTGTCTTTCTTGGCCTTTTCCCCCCCTTTGTTTGTGGCAGCAAATCCTTCTATTTTCTAATAATGATGGAAGCATCCAAAATAAACAATGACCATCCCTTAAAAGAAGCCTTTGTAGGATATTTGAGAACCCAGTTGCCCTTGACAGTGGTTTGAAAGGCCTCACAGAGGTTTGAATTGTTTTGAATTCAGTGTAGAAGTGCTCGGTTTCTCTCCTTCTCATGTAATTTTTTGGTTATGAAACCGTAGCTGAATGCAGCCTTTTAGGACAGCTGTGGCCTTGGAATTCACACTCGGCTCTATCTAAAGCTGATTCAAGTTTAAACAACTGAAATGTTTAATACAACCACACTAAAAAGCTGATAATATTTAGTACAACAGCACTAAAAACCATGGGGGATGTGAAAGTTACAACTTAGGTTCTGAATTACCAGTCTCGTCAGAGCATAATACCAGCACTAAAAACGCTCTTGCTTTTTTCCCCAGAAAATTTAAAATAGTGAGCAAAGAGGAAGGGGTTTTATCCTTCAGAGATAAGTAGCACTCTGCTCCTGTTGCTTGTGGCATACCTTGTTTTCAGGCAGTTGATTAACAAATACTCGTTCAGCATCTAGTGTATACTGCCTCCCAGGGCTGGGTTTTCTAAGAAATAAAAGCCTTGAATGCATGGTGTCTGTCCTTCAGAAGCTTCTAGCTGAGCTGAAGGGGTAAAAATAGTGTGCTAAAAATTGAGAGACTTTATATGAAACTATGGTATTGACTTAAAGTTCAAAAAAAGGAGAGATCTGTGTGAATCACTTCTAAGTTAGGATATTTTCAGAGAGGGCAGTAGTTTTTCTAGCTCTTAAAGCCCCTTGTGCAAATGAGAAGCAGGTACCCTTGGCCCTTTCCTCCGGACTCTTACCGTCCTGCCCGTCCTCCGGGGCAGCTCCGGGGAGCAGGCCCTGGCTCTTAGGCCTCATTTGTCGCTGCAGCCAGGCTCCCTCCCAGGGAACCACTGTGCCACTGTGCAGTGGGCTCCCTTTTTTGGAAGAACGGTTTAAATTTTTCCAGGGAAAGGGAGGAAGGAGGATATGAGGGGACAACACAAGTAAGGAAACGTGATGAGAACGAGTATGTTCTGCTCAGGGGATAATACGAAGGCGAGCGAAGGAAGGCGAGAGGTGTCTGCTCAGGGGATAATATGAAGGCGAGCGAAGGGAGGCGAGAGGTGTCTGCTCAGGGGATAATGCGAAGGCGAGCGAAGGAAGGCGAGAGGTGTCTGCTCAGGGGATAATGCGAAGGCGAGCGAAGGGAGGCGAGAGGTGTCTGCTCAGGGGATGATACGAAGGCGAGCGAAGGAAGGCGAGAGGTGTCTGCTGGCGAAGGGTGTACAGTGCTGTTTCCCGTCACCTATTTTAGTACGCACTAGGGTTTCACTGACATATAGTAACCAAACAGCTTTCGGTTTACTGGTTCCAAACCAAATGGTTATGAAAATTTTGTCTGTTTATCCCTATCACATCTATTCTATAGAAAGTAGCATAGTATTCAAAAATAATGCTCACATAAGCGTTTCCCCGTAATTCGTACTTTCTTCCTAGTCACACAAGTCAGTGTTATTCTTTCAAACTGTGTTTTGGAAGCATACATCCAAATATGGAATTTATACACGGGGAGCGACTGTGTTACCTTAAGTATTAATATAAGCATTTTGTCAGGGACAAGTCATCTGGTTAAATATAAACTTAACCTTGGGACTTCTCTGGCAGTCCAGCACTTAAGACTCCAGGCTCCCAGTTCAGGGGCCCAGGCTCAATTCCTGGTCAGGGAGCTGGACCCACACACCACACCTGAAGACCCTACACACTGCAGCGAACACCCCGTGGGCCATAACTCAGTCCTGGTGCAGACAAACAAGTGAAAAAATATTAAAGCATAAGTAAATAAGCTTAACCTTAATGTAGCTTCTTTATTGATAAAAATTTTCCCCCAGTTATAAGCATAGTATATTCTCTCTGGGGAATAATTTGATTGGTAAAGAATTCTATTAAGAAGAAAGGAAAAAGCATTCAGAAACTGCCCCTAGGGTAAAGTAACTGAATATTTGGATGAATAAATTTTTAATTCATGTATATAATTCTATGTTTTGCTTTTCAAAGTAGTTTATCATTATATTAACACATGAATGTTTTTTGAAGCTTTCTAGATTCTAAAGCATCTTTTGGGCCTCAAAGCCCAGGATCACTTTGCCTCCCTGGCTACCTGTGGCCTGGTGTGCTATCACATACATTCCCACGATATATGGGCCTTCTCAGTTCTTTTGAATTTTTTTTCAGTGCACAAGGAGATTACTATCAGCTGACTTCTATTCCTGTACTGGCCCCTAAATGTAGCAGTTCCTTCTATTGTGATGTAACCTTTCCCCTGGGCTAAAGTGAGTCTGGGAAATATGACTCAGATATATATCCAGGAAAGGGTGAACTCAGTCACATGCCCAATAAAATCTGTGGATACTTTCAGCAGGCAAGTTTTGTTAATGCCTATTACCTTAAGGCGGGCGACAGTCCATGGGGTCACGAAGACTCAGACAAGACCTAGCGACTGAACCACCACCAACAGCACCTTATGGGGCTCAGTGGGAAAGAATCCGCCTGCCAATGCGGTAGACACGGCTTTGATCCCTAGGTCGGGAAGATCCCCTGGAGTAGGAAACGGCAACTCAATCCAGTGTTCTTGCTTAGGAAATTACATGGACAGAGGAGCCCGGCGGGCTGCAGTCCACGGGGTCCAAAGAGTCGGACACGACTGAGCAACTAAACAACAGCACCTTATAAGGTGTGTGGCTTTACGTCGTGAGTCTAGTCGCACACAGGACCGTTTTGACTAAAGATGAATTTGTTCCATAAAAATGAGACTTTCGGAGCACCATCCCCATTTGTCACCACTAATTAAAATAGAACTCTGTTCTTGTCTGTAGAAATATACTCAGAGTATTAATTCATTTTGCCATAAAGAAAGGGGTTAAATCTTACGGCCCATCTAGAAAACTTTATCGTCGTAATTGTTGTCATCATCACTACGGCTAAGATGTACTCAGTGCTTCAGGTATATCGGCCCCGTGACTGAAGCATTCGTGTACTGTCACACTTAGGCTGCATAGCCACTCCCCAGGGGGCACTGTCTTTATCCCCAGTTATACTCCGGGAAGCAGTCAGGTAGCTGACAGGTGTGCAGAGTTAGGATTTGAAGCTACATTTGTCATTGACCTCGTGATTTTAAACCAGTGTAACTCAGGCAACTGACATTCTGTGACTTCTGAGCCCAAGCAGCTTAAGAAGGCCTGGCACGGTTGCTTGGTTTTTAACAAGAGTCAGAAAGATAATTCAATGGAGAATGAATAGTCTTTTTAACAAAATGGTGCTGAGATAACTAAATCAGTTCAATTCAGTTGCTCAGTCGTGTCCGACTCTTTGCGACCCCATGGGCTGCAGCCAGGCCTCCCTGACCATCACCAACTCCCGGAGTTTACTCAAGCTCATGTCCATCGAGTCGGCGATGCCATCCAACCATCTCGTCCTCTGTCGTCCCCTTCTCCTCCTGCCTTCAATCTTTCCCAGCACCAGGGTCCAGTGAGTCAGCTCTTTGCCTCAGGTGGCCAAAGTATTGGAGTTTCAGCTTCAGCGTCGGTCCTTCCAGTGAATATTCAGGACTGATCTCCTTTAGGATGGACTGGTTGGTCTCCTTTCAAGAGTCTTCTCCAACACCACAGTTCAAAAGCTGAGATAACTGGATAACTGCATGCAAATAAGCAGTTTGACCCTTGCCTCATGCCTTCTAGAAAAATTAACTCAAAATGGATTATAGAACTAGATTTAAGAACTAAAACTGTAAAATTCTTAGAGCATAGGAGTAGACTTTCATGGGCTGGTGTCAGGCAGTGTTTCTGACATGTGACCCCAAAAAGCACAAGCAACAAAAGAGAAAAATAGACAAATTGGACTACCTCAAAATTAAAAACTTTGGGACTGCAAAGAGCCATGAAGAAAGTGAGAAAACAGCCTATAGAATGGGAGAGAATATCTGCAAATCATTGTCTGATTAAGAAGCTCATCAAAGAATATACAAAGGATGCTTAAGCTCAAGCAACCTCATTTTCCAATGGACAAAGCATCAGGATAGACATTTCTCCAAAGATCTGCAGATGGACAACAGGCATACAAAACCATGCCCAGTATCATCAGGGGAAGGCAGGTCAACACTACTCTGAGACACCTCTTCACACCCACTGCTGTGGCTGCTGCTGCTAAGTCGCTTCAGTCATGTCCGACTCTGTGTGACCCCATAGACGGCAGCCCACCAGGCTCCCCCGTCCCTGGGATTCTCCAGGCAAGAACACTGGAGTGGGCTGCCATTTCCTCCTCCAACGCATGAAAGTGAAGAGTGAAAGTGAAGTCGCTCAGTCGTGTCTAACTCTGTGCAACCCCATGGACTGCAGCCCACCAGGCTCCTCTGTCCATGGGATTTTCCAGGCAAGAGTACCAGAGTGGGGTGCCACTGCCTTCTCCGTCACACCCCCTAGGAGGATCCTAATGAAGAACAGAAGGCAAACTCTGGAGAGGACGTGGAGAAGTTAGAGCTGTCACACTTCACTGCTGGGAGTGCAGAGTGGCACAGCCATTTTGGAAAATGTCTGGCATTTTCACAAAAGATTAAGAAGAGTTATTATACGACCCAACGATTCTGCTTCTTGGTGTATATCCAAGAGAAAAGAAAACGTATGTCCACATAAAAACCTGTATATGAATTTTCAAAGTAATACCATTGATAAGCCAGAGTAGAAATAACCCAGCCATCTCTCGGCTGATGAGTGGATAAACGCAGTATGGCATGTCCACACGATGGCGCCCTCTCTGACGGTGAATGAGCCACTAATGCTCCAGTGTGGTGACCGTTGTTGAAGACGGTACACGACACGAAAGAAGCCAGCCCCTCGGGACCATGAACTGGGTAGTTCTTTCTATTTGAACAGCCTGTAAGAGGCAAATTCATAGATAGGCGGTAGGTAGATTCATGCTTGCCTGGGACGGGGGGATGGAGACGTGGGGGATGACTGCTGAGAGTACAGTGCTTCCTTTGGGTGATAAAGTATTTTAATATGGATTGTAGTGATGGATGTGCACCTCAATGTATAGACTGAAAACCATTGCATTTTGCATGTTGAATGGGTTAGCTGTCTGGCAAGTGGATTATATTCTGTAACATCTTACAAAAAAACCTAAACAAAATTTTTGGCCAACCCAATATATTAATAATATTCTCTCATTATTATTTATGTCTTAATGTGTTAATGTACTCTGCATATAAGTTAAATAAACAGGGTGACAATATACAGCCTTGATGTACTCCTTTTCCTATTTGGAACCAGTCTGTTGTTCCATGTCCAGTTCTAACTGTTGCTTCCCGACCTGCATACAAATTTCTCAAGAGGCAGATCAGGTGGTCTGGTATTCCCATCTCTTGAAGAATTTTCCAGTTTATTGTGATCCACACAGTCAAAGGCTTTGGCATAGTCAATAAAGCAGAAATAGATGTTTTTCTGGAACTCTCTTGCTTTTTCCATGATCCAGCGGATGTTGGCAATTTGATCTCTGGTTCCTCTGCCTTTTCTAAAACCAGCTTGAACATCAGGAAGTTCATGGTTCACATATTGCTGAAGCCTGGCTTGGAGAATTTTGAGCATTACTTTACTAGCATGTGAGATGAGTGCAATTGTGCGGTAGTTTGAGCATTCTTTGGCATTGCCTTTCTTTGGGATTGGAATGAAAACTGACCTTTTCCAGTCCTGTGGCCACTGCTGAGTTTTCCAAATTTGCTGGCATATTAAGTGCAGCACTTTCACCAGCATCATCTTTCAGGATTTGGAATAGCTCAACTGGAATTCCATCACCTCCACTAGCTTTGTTCATAGTGATGCTTTCTAAGGCCCACTTGACTTCACATTCCAGGATGTCTGGCTCTAGGTCAGTGATCACACCATCGTGATTATCTGGGTCGTGAAGATCTTCTTTGTACAGTTCTTCTGTGTATTCTTGCCACCTCATCTTAATATCTTCTGCTTCTGTTAGGTCCATACCATTTCTGTCCTTTATTGAGCCCATCTTTGCATGAAATGTTCCTTTGGTATCTCTGATTTTCTTGAAGAGATCCCTAGTCTTTCCCATTCTGTTGTTTTCCTCTATTTCTTTGCATCAATCGCTGAAGAAGGCTTTCTTATCTCTTCTTGCTATTCTTTGGAACTCTGCCTTCAGATGTTTATATCTTTCCTTTTTTCCTTTGCTTTTCACTTCTCTTCTTTTCACAGCTATTTGTAAGGCCTCCCCAGACAGCCATTTTGCTTTTTTGCATTTCTTTTCCATGGGGATGGTCTTGATCCCTGTCTCCTGTACAATGTCACGAACCTCATTCCATAGTTCATCAGGCACTCTATCTATCAGATCTAGGTCCTTATATCTATTTCTCACTTCCACTGTATAATCATAAGGGATTTGATTTAGGTCATACCTGAATGGTCTAGTGGTTTTCCCTACTTTCTTCAATTTAAGTCTGAATTTGGCAATAAGGAGTTCATGGTCTGAGCCACAGTCAGCTCCTCGTCTTGTTTTTGCTGACTGTATAGAGCTTCTCCATCTTTGGCTGCAAAGAATATAATCAATCTGATTTCGGTGTTGACCATCTGGTGATGTCCATGTATAGAGTCTTCTCTTGTGTTTTTGGGAGAGGGTGTTTGTTATGACCAGTGCATTTTCTTGGCAAAACTCTATTAGTCTTTGCTCTGCTTCATTCCGTATTCCAAGGCCAAATTTGCCTGTTACTCCAGGTGTTTCTTGACTTCCTACTTTTGCATTCCAGTCCCCTATAATGAAAAGGACATCTTTTTTGGGTGTTAGTTCTAAAAGGTCTTGTAGGTCTTCATAGAACCATTCAACTTCCACTTCTTCAGCGTTACTGGTTGGGGCATAGACTTGGATTACTGTGATATTGAATGGTTTGCCTTGGAAACGAACAGAGATCATTCTGTCGTTTTTGAGATTGCGTCCAAGTACTGCATTTCGGACTCTTTTGTTTACCATGATGGCTACTCCATTTCTTCTGAGGGATTCCTGCCTGCAGTAGAAGACATAATGGTCATCTGAGTTAAATTCACCCATTCCAGTCCAATTTGAGTTCGCTGATACCTAGAATGTCGACATTCACTCTTGCCATCTCTTGTTTGACCACTTCCAATTTGCCTTGATTCATGGACCTGACATTCCAGGTTCCTATGCAATATTGCTCTTTACAGTATCGGACCTTATTTCTATATTCAAAAGCAGAGACATTACTTTGCCAAAAAAGTTTTGTCTAGTCAAGGCTATGGTTTTTCCTTTGGTCATGTATGGATGTGAGAGTCGGACTGTGAAGAAGGCTGAGTGCCGAAGAATTGATGCTTTTGAACTGTGGTGTTGGAGAAGACTCTTGAGAGTCCCTTGGACTGCAAGGAGATCCAACCAGTCATTGTGAAGGAGATCAGCCCTGGGATTTCTTTGGAAGGAATGATGCTAAAGCTGAAAACTCCAGTACTTTGGCCAGCTCATGCGAAGAGTTGACTCATTGTAAAAGACTCTAATGCTGGGAGGGATTGGGGGCAAGAGGAGAAGGGGACGACAGAGGATGAGATGGCTGGATGGCATCACCGACTCGATGGACATGAGTCTGAGTGAACTCTGGGAGTTGGTGATGGACAGGGAGGCCTGGCGTGCTGCGATTCACAGGGTCGCAAAGAGTCGGACACGACTGAGCGACTGATCTGATCTGATCTGCATGTGTTAATGAAAGTGTAAATAAAATTTCTGGCAGCATCTGCTTCCTTCCTCTTGAGCTCTGCGTCTCAGTGTCCAGGGCATCTCATGGGAGAGGCTGTGTTGACTGAGGAGCACCCAGGGCCAGGCATCCAGCCCGAGCCACCGTCTTCATGTATTTGCACTACTGTTCCCAACCAAGACTGACGGAAGAACTGCCCAGCTGAGCCCCAAGCAATCCACGGAGCTCTAAGATACGATTAAGTGCTGGTTTCTTAAAAAATCATTTTATTGAAGTGTAGTTGATTTGCAGTGTTGTGTTACTGTCTGGCATCCAGCAGAGTGAATTGGTTATACATATACATACATACTAATATGTGTGTGTGTGTGTGTGTGTGTGTGTACATGTGTGTATTCACATACAGGTATGTGTGCTGCGTATCTGTATCTGCTGACCCTGAAGTCCCAACCTGTCCCTTCCACACACCTTCCTCCTTGACACCCGAGAGTCTCTTCTGTCTCTGTGAGTCCGTTTCTATTTCACAAATAAGTTCCTTTGCGTCATAGAGTCTTCGTATAAGGATATCATATGGTATTTGTCTTTCTCTTTCTGACTTTCTTCGCTTAGTTTGATAATCTCTAAGTCTGACCATGTTGCTTCAGATGTTACTCCATTCTTTTTTATGGCTGAGTAGTATTCCATTGTATATATGTACCATATCTTCTGTGTCTATTCATCTGTCAGTGGACATTTAGGTTCTATCCAAGTGTTGGTTATTGTAAATAGTGCTTCTGTGAATGTGGGATGCATGTATCTTTTTGAATTAGAATTTTGTGTGGATGTATGCCCAGGAGTGGGATTGCTGAATCTTAATGGCTTCTCTGGTGCCTCAGCTGGTAAAGACCTGCAACACGGGAGACCTGGGTTTGATCCCTGGATTGGGAAGATCCCCTGGAGAAGGGAAAGGCTACCCACTCCAGTATTCTGGCCTGGAGAATTCTGTGGACTGTATAGTCCATGGGGTCGCAGAGTCAGACACGACTGAGTGGCTTTCACTTTCATGGCAACTATATTTTTAGTTTTTTGAGGAACTCCCACACTGTTTTCCAAACTGACTACACCAGTTTACCTTCCCATAAGTGGTGGTTTTAAGTCACCAAGCTTTGGGGAAGCTTGTTGCATAGCAAGAGATCGTTGGACCAAGTAGTGAGTCAAATTATTGTTTTAACACCATGACTACATGTTGATACTAAAATCAAATCCCCAGCAAGGCTTTGTGGTAAAGAGAAGAATCTAGGCAGGAATAGCACTTGATTCTAAGGGGAAGTGAAGTCAGAAGGCCTTCAGGGTTGCGGGGCATGTTTTAAATAGCAGGTGAGCCCAGCCAGGAAGGCTTGCCAACTAGTCTCTTTGCTGAAGCTCACGTTGGCAGTGGCAGCTCACCAGCCATTTGTCCAGCGGCCACCAGCTACTCAGCAGGAGCCCTGGAGGGCTGGCAGGTCATGTCTCTGGTTACATGAAGTGACCCAGACAACCCCCTGTCCAGCTGTCCTCGCCACACCCCGAAAGGAAAGTTGCTGAGCTGGAAGGGATGGTGTGGTTGGACAGCAGGTGAAGGCTGGGCGTCCGTGTCTGTATGTTAAATGGAGGGTGTCACTCAGGAAGGAACTTCTGACTCACCACATCTCCACATGGGGCCATTCTAAGGGTAGCTTCCCCCACCCTTTTTTTGGCTGCCCTGTGGTGTGAGGGGTCTTGGTTTCTGAATCAGGGGTCGATCCCACGCCCCCTGCAGTGAAAGGATGGCGTCCAGTTCCCTGGGCAGCCAGGGAGGTCTGAGGGGGCTGACTGTTACATATTCCCAGGCAATGATCTGTCGCAGGGGCATGCAGAGAAATGAGTTTCATGTATTCATCCAGCAAACACTTCTTAGGACCTGTGGTACTAGGAAATGGCTGTCCACCCAGAGACAAGGAGCCTGGTCTCAAAAAGCTCCTAGTTAAGTGAGCTGGTCGTGCCCGCAGGGATCTGAGAAGGCCTTGCAGGGAGCCCTTAAAAGTGGCACCTGGTCCAGATTTGTGGGACGGGAGATTTCCTAGAGGAATAAAGTCTGAAACTGGGAAACCAAGGAGGCTAGTTCCTCCTCTTCGCTCTTCCTCATTTGGGACCGAAGAAACGGAAGGCATCACGCTACGCTTTACCTCGGCGCTTTGTTTTCCAGACTCCCATTACCGATTCGGGCTCCCAGGTCTAACGCCGTGTGGCGGAACTTCTGCAGTTTATTTCCAGGACCTTCTGGGATCATTCACTGCCCTTTCACGACTCTCCAACTCATATGACACGTCTCTCTTTGTGGGTTTCACATCTTTTTTGCCATTACCCCTGATAGGAGGTGGCTCAGTGGTAAAGAGTCTGCCTGCAGTGCAGGAAACGTGGCTTTGATCCCTGGGTGGGCAAAATCCCCTGGAGAAGGAAATGGAAACCCACTCTCGTATGTGTGGCTGGAAAATCCCATGGACAGAGGAGCCTGGCAGGCGACAGTTTGGGGTTGCAAAAGGCTCGGACACAACTTAGCGTCTAAGCAGCAACTAAACAGCATTGATAGGAATATATTCTAGTTATCTATGCCGACAAAACAGATCACCTCCTAACCGAGTGGTGTGAAACAACAGGTGATGTGTCATTTCTTCTGATTCTGTGGGTCTTAGGGCCATTGCTATGCTGGTGTCCCTCCGGGCTCGTTCGTTTTTGGGGGATCAGCTGAGCTGGAATACCCAGGGCGGCCTCCTCCTCACGTCTGAAGAGATGCTGGCTGCTGCCCGGGCCTTGTGGGCTCTCCACCGCCAGTAGGCTGCACCTGCTTCCTTACCCGGCAGCCTCGGTGTGGCATTCCGAGGGGTGAAAGTGCACGTTGCACGGCCTCCGAAAGCCTTGCCTTGGAAGACAGTAATGCTGCTTCTGCTTCATCTAGTGCTGCTCACAAAGGCAGCCCAGGGTCAAGGGAAGGGGCAGTAGACTCAGCCTCTTGATGCGAGGAGCTGTCATGGCCGTCTCCTGTGAAGTGTCTTCAGGATTCTGCCCCTCGTGTTGATTGTATGTGGCGGTTGTCCCTTCCTCTAAGAAGGGCCTGGTCATGATTATGGGATTCGCTGGTGGCTCAGATGGTAGTGAGTCTGCCCGCAATGCAGAAGACCCAAGTGGGATCCCTGGGTGGGGAAGATGCCCTGCAGAAGGACATGGCAGCCCACTCCAGTATTATATGAAACACGATTCTTACAGCTCATATGTGCTCAGCTGCTCTCGCCCTCTGAGAGCAACCTCATAGCTATTTCTAGGCTGGATTGAAATACTGAAGAGGGTTGACTTGGGAAGATATCTAGATAATATTCTTTTCTGCAAATTTAATTTTTTTACTGAAGTGTGACTACAATGTTATATTGTACTTACTGCAAATTAGTATTGTATTGTAATTTTTCTTGAAGATAATTTGCAATGTTCTGTTGGTTTCAAGTCAACAACAAAGTGATTCGGTTGTGCCTGCATACACGCTCTTCTCCGGTCTCCTTTCCAGTGTGGTCATCACACGATGTTGCGTGCACTTCCCTGTGCTACCCGTAGGTCCTCGTCCTCTCCTTGTTTGTGTATAGTAGTATGTACTGATCCTAAATTAACCCTGATTAGTCTCTGCCAATAAGATTTTTTTAAAAGGCCTTCTGAATAAGGTTTTTAATGAGTTCCGTTATATGCTAGTACACTTTGTGTGTGTGAGTGCTCAGTTGCTTCGGTCATGCTGCAATCTCTGTGACCCTATGGACCGTAGCCCGCCAGGCTCCTCTGTCCTTGGCGTTCGCCAGGCAAGAGCACTGCAGTGTGCTGCCACGCCCTCCTCCCAGGTCCTTCCCAACCAGGGCTTGAGCCCAGGTCTCATCTCTCTTGCATTGGCAGGCGGGTTGTTTGCCACGAGCACCCCGGGAGGCCCAACAGCTTGTATAAATACTCGTGATTGCTTCATGGCCTTCTGGCTAAGATCCAGTATGGTATCTATTCTTCCAGCGTATTGAAAAGCAGAGACATTGCTTTGCAGACAAAGGCACATCTAGTCAAGGCTATGGTTTTTCCAGTGGTCATGTATGGTCGTGAGAGTCAGACTATAAAGAAAGCTGAGCGCTGAAGAATTGACACTTTTGAACTGTGGTGTTGGAGAAGACTCTTGAGAGTCCCCTGGACTGCAAGGAGATCCGACCAGTCCATTCTGAAGGAGATCAGTCCTGGGTGTTCATTGGAAGGACTGATGCGGAAGCTGAAAGTCCAATACTTTGGCCACTTGATGCGAAGAGTTGACTCACTGGAAAAGACCGTGATGCTGGGAAGGACTGGGGGCAGGAGGAGAAGGTAACAACAGAGGATGAGATAGTTGGATGGCATCACCCACTCTATGGACATGAGTTTGGGTAAACTCTGGGAGTTGATGATGGACAGGGAGGCCTGGCGTGGTGCAGTTCATGGGGTCACAAAGAATCAGACACGACTGAGCGACTGAACTGAACTCTTAAATATAAACGCATACACTGTGTACTTAGAACTTTTTTTTAACAGAAATTTTTAATGACAGCAATCCAGTGAAGACAATAGCACGTGTATTATTTTCCTCATTTATTATGAGTTTGGGGACACTGGTGCAGTTAAAAAAAAAAGAAAGAAACCCATGTCATTAGCTTGTGGCAGAGCTGTGTCTGAGTCCCGTTCTCTTACTTCCTAAAGCTGTGGCCCTCTCATGGAGTCCAGTAGAACTCTGAAGGTTCTGGGAAGAGAGGCGATGACTCAGAGGAGTCCCCAGCACTGCTGGTGCAAATTCATCTTCCCTGAGGACTAGTTAAGCGTGACACTCTGTGCATACATTGTCTTTTGTATTGTTAAATTGTTTTACTCACACTCAGATGTGGTTCTCACAACAGATGGGTGAAGCTATCGTTACACTCTCGAGAGAAAGGAAGATTAAAAAAGAAAAAAGTGACTTGCTTTTCATCTCACATTTACCACGTGACCATTCTAAATAAACTTAAATCTTCAGATTCCTGGTCCTGTGTTCTTGCCACAGCAGGACTGGGCTCTAAGTCTGAAAGCTTTGAAAGTGACCATCATATGAGTGCACATCCAGATATGCAGGGTCAGTTGCCCGCCAATGATATGGTTTATACACATCGATTAAGTGCTCGTTTGCATGACCCTGAGCCGTGAATGCTGTCGTTCAGTGTCTCTCATTCGGATGAGAATTACATTTTTCTCATGGATGAGGAGGGAATTATCTTACACCGATCACTAAGATTTCCTCCCGCCCTAGAGTGAAATGATGTGTTTTGTGCTGTGTATATCATTGTTACTTTGAGAAGATTATACAGTGGAAGTGACAAACAGATTCAAGGGATCAGACCTGGTAAACAGAGTGCCTGAAGAACTATGGACAGAGGTTTGTGACATCGTACAGGAGGCAGGGATCAAGACCATCCCCAAGAAAAAGAAATGCAGAAAGGCAAAATGGTTGTCTGAGGAGGCCTTAGAACTAGCTGTGAAAAGAAGAGAAGCTAAAGGCAAAGGAGAAAAGGAAAGATATAAGCATCTGAATGCAGAGTTCCGAAGAATAGCAAGGAGAGATAAGAAAGCCTTCTTCAGCGATTGATGCAAAGAAATAGAGGAAAACAATAGAATGGAAAAGACTAGAGATCTCTTCAAGAAAATTCAAGATACCAAGGGAACATTTCATGGAAAGGTGGGCACAATAAAGGACAGAAATGGTATGGACCTAATAGAAGCCGAAGGTATTAAGAAAAGGTGGCAAGAATACCCAGAAGAACTATACAAAAAAGATTTGCATGACCCAGATAACCACAATGGTGTGATCACTCACCTACAGCCAGACATCCTGGAATGTGAAGTCAAGTGGGCCTTAGAAAGCATCACTATGAACAAAGCTAGTGGAGGTGATGGAATTCCAGTTGAGCTATTTCAAATCCTAAAAGATGATGCTGTGAAAGTGCTGCACTCAATATGCCAGCAAATCTGGAAAACTCAGCAGTGGCCACAGGACTGGAAAAAGGTCAGTTTTCATTCCAATCCCAAAGAAAGGCAATGCCAAAGAATGCTCAAACTACCACACAATTGTACTCATCTCACACGCTAGCCAAGTAATGCTCAAAATTCTCCGAGCCAGACTTCAACAGTATGTGAACCATGAACTTCCAGATGTACAAGCTGGATTTAGAAAAGGCAGAGGAACCAGAGATCAAATTGCCAACATCTGCTTGATCATGGAAAAAGCAAGAGAGTTCCAGAAAAACATCTATTTCTGCTTTATTGACTATGCCAAAGCCTTTGACTGTGTGGATCACAACAAACTGTGGAGAATTCTTCAAGAGATGGGCATACCAGACCACCTTACCTGCCTCCTGAGAAATCTGAATGCAGGTCAAGAAGCAACAGTTAGAACTGGATGTGGAACAATGGAATGTTTCCAAATTGGGAAAGGAGTACATCAAGGCTGTATATTGTCACCCTGCTTACTTAACTTATATGCAGAGTACATCATGTGAAATGCCAGGCTGGATGAAGCACAAGCTGGAATCAAGATTGCTGGGAGAAGTACCAATAACTTCAGATACGCAGATGACACCACCCTTATGACAGAAAGCGAAGAAGAACTAAACAGCCTCTTGATGAAAGTGAAAGAGGAGAGTGAAAAGGTTGGCTTAAAACTCAACATTTAGAAAACTAAGATCATGGCAAGTAGATGGAGAAATAATGGAAACAGTGACAAACTTTGTTTTCTTGGGCTCCAAAATCATTGCAGATGGTGATTGCAGTCATGAAATTAAAAGATGCTTGCTCCTTGGAAGAAAAGCTATGACCAACCTAGACAACATATTAAAAAGCAGAGACATTACTTTGCCAACAAAAGTCCATCTAGTCAAGGCTATGGTTTTTCCAGTGGTCATGTATGGATGTGAGAGCTGGACTGTAAAGAAAGCTGAGTGCATGAGAATTGATGCTTTTGAACTGTGGTATTGGAGAAGACTCTTGAGAGTTCCTTGGACTGCAAGGAGATCCAGCCAGTCCATCCTAAAGAAGATCAGTCCTGGGTGTTCATTAGAAGAACTGATGCTGAAGCTGAAACTCCAATACTTTGGCCACCTGATGCGAAGAGCCAACTCATTTGAAAAGACCCTGATGCTGGGAAAGATTGAAGGTGGGAGGAGAAGGGGATGACAGAAGATGAGATGGTTGGATGGCATCATTGACTCGATGGACGTGAGTCTGAGTAGACTCTGGGAGATGGTGATGGACAGGGAGGCCTGGCATGCTGCAGTCCGTGGGGTCACAAAGAGTTGGACTCAACATAATGACTGAACAACAGCAGAATGTTTGGACTGAAAGAAGGCCAGCCCCCTGGACGCTGGGTCAGAGGTGAGACTGTTCCGCAGGGGCGGGTCAGGGTCCTGCATGCATTAGGCTGTAGAAAGGGTTTCAGTCTCTACCCTAAATCAGTGAGAAGCCATGGCATTGTATCTTCTGCAGGGTCAGGACACTATCGGATGTGAATTTTAACTTTTTTATTTTTTAATTTTTAAAACTGTTCACTCCTGTGGCTGCCTTGCCTATCATTTGTGGCCTGTGGAGTTTGGTTCCTTGCCGGGGCTCAGACCCTGAGGGGACAGCGCTCACAGCCTCTGATGCTGTTAGAGTCAGCCGGAGGAGGTACTCACGGGGCACCCTCACGCGGATGCGGGTGAAGCCTGTGCCCAGGGGGCTGTCTGCAAGTGGAGCAAAGACAGAACCCGGGAGTGAGGAGAGCTTGGGCAAGGGGGATGAGCCATGCTGTTGGGTGAGGGAGCCCTCAAGGAGTCACTCAGGTCACTACCTCAGTTCAGGCCGCGTTAGCAAAAAACGCTCTTGACTGGATGGCTTAAATAATAAAGACCGTTCCTCACTGTCGGGAGCCTGGGAAGGTCAAGGCCAAAGTGCCGGCCCGCCTGGCACGCGCTGAGACACCTCTTTGTGCGGAGTCTTCTCACCGTGTCCTCACAGAGAGGAAGACACAGCGGTCCCTTCTCGTAGAAACAGTAATCGCAGCATGGGCCTGCAGGGGAACACATTTTGCCACCCCAAAATATTTCTTTGGTACGTGGATTATTTTGAGCTAAAAACAATCAGAGCCCAGGACTCCAGAGGAAAATTTGACCTTTGACCTAAAACAATGTAGACGGAGGACTTGCAGGAAAAGAGCGATCAACGCAGATAACCCAAGTCTGAGCTACGTGCGCAGACAGGGAGGCACCTAAGGAAGTCTGTTCAGACTCCGCTGTGTCCCGTTGTCTCTGCGTGCCACAGCAAACATTTGTTTACCAAACGGTGCTTTTTTGTCCTCGTCTGATTCCCTTTCTTCCTCTTTGAAGTCCTCAGCCACTACCCCCAACGCCCTCTTGTGACTTTGGTGCTGTTTAAGGTCAGGGTTTTGCCTGTTTGGGTGAGTTACTCAGTTTCCCTGTGTCTCTCCCCTGATACGTGTTACTTGACTTTTGTATAACTTTGTCCTGTTGATCCGTCTCATGGCAGTTTAATTCATAGACCAGCCAGAAGAACCTACAAGGGTATAGGAAAATTTCTTCCTAACAGAGCTCCCTACTCATGAAATAATCGCGTCCCCGAATCCCCGTCTCTAAATTGTACCACTATGTCATTAGTGTTTCAATATATATGAAATTTGGGAAGAGACAAGCATTAAGTCCATAGCAGGTAATCCAAAGATTTAGGAAAAGGAATCATGCCCCTAGGAAAGAAATATGAAACTTTTTTTAGAAAGGATGAAATTTGGTTAGTAACTCCCTTTCAAGAAGGCTAAGCTGAATACCGAGCTTCCCAGGGAGCACAGAGGTAAAGGATTCACCAGTCATTACTGGAGACTCAGGAGATGCGGGTTCAACCCCTGGGTCAGGATGTTCCCTGGAGAAGGAAATGGAAGCCTCCCCAATATTCTTGCCTGGAAAATCCCATGGACAGAGGAGCCTGGCAGGCTACAGTCCATGGGGTCACAAAGAGTCAGACACGGCTGAGCGGCTGACCACACACACACACACACTGACTGCAGTCTGTAAAGCTCGAGTTTGGGATTGCACTTTCAGCGTTCTTACCAGTCACCTGGAAAAGATGCCCTCGTTCCCTTCGGAAGCAGCTCCTTGTCTTGACAGCTGCATTTGGGGCAGCACACGGCAGCCACGTCTGTCTGTCTGAGAGCCTCACTGGGATGCTTCATGGAGGCTTGCGATGTGGGATTTCAGTTGAGTGATTTTCCTTTTGTGTAGGTTTCTTTTTCTTTTTTAAATTGAACTGTAGTTGATTTACAATATTATATTAGTTTTAGGTATACACCATAGTGATTCCAAATTTTCATAGATTATTCTCTGCTGGGGCTTCCCTGGTGGCTCAGCCAGTAAAGAATCCACCTGCAATGCAGAAGACGCAGATTCAGTCCCTGGGTCAGGAAGATCCTCTGGAGAAGTAAAGGGCACCCCACTCCAGTGTTCTCGCCTGGAGAATCCCATGGACTGAGGAGCCTGGCGGGCTACAGTCCGTGGGGTCACAAAGAGTAGGACACGACTGAGCGACTTCACTTCACTTTCATACTGTATTAAAGTTGTTATGAAATATTGGCCATATTCCCCTCGCAGGACCACATCTCCTTGTAGCTTGTTCATTTCACACGTGGTAGTCTGTGCCTCTTACGCCCTCCTCCCATCTCTCCCCTCTCCCCACTGGTGCGTGCAGGCTGCCTTATTTCCTTTCCTCTCCTCCGCCAGGTTGATGAGCCCTGAGAACACGCTCCTGCAGCCCCGGGAGGAGGAGGGAGTCAAGTACGAGCGCACCTTCATGGCGTCCGAGTTCCTGGACTGGCTGGTGCAGGAGGGGGAGGCCACGGCGCGGGAGGAGGCGGAGCAGCTCTGCCAGCGGCTGCTGGAGCACGGCATCATACAGCACGGTGAGCCCGCCTTCCCTGAGCCCCGACCCGTGCTCCGCATCAGACGCGCGTTCTCTCTCGCGGCTCTCTGAGCAGCTGGGCGTCTGCCTGCGCTCAGCCTAGCTGCCTCTAAGCTGGGGGTCAAGTTCACGTTTCATGCCTTCTCATTCTGGGACTCAGACCAAAGGAGCGTCCGCTCTCTGGAATATATTGTGGGTTTTTTGTTTTTTGTTTTTTTTTTTAATATATTGTTTTGATGGATGAGGCCAGAAGCTCCAGCAGGCAGGCAGATTCTTGCAGTGTCTCCAAAAATTTCTGCTTGGGTGAAATTGAACGTCACAGGTTCACATCCTACTGGCTACAGCTGGTCATTTGGTCAAGTCTGGATGGGAAGTAGATGGCCCTCACAAAGTTAGTCGAAATGGAAGAATGAAGATTTGCTGAACCGTGGTTCAAGCTGCCACGCTGAAGAAGCACCCAAAAGGCCTTCATCAAGTTTCCCTTTTTAAGGGCTGAATCATAATAATGCAATATATTCGTAGCATATTATTGAAGAATCATATTAGTTACCTATTGTGGTGTAAGGAGTTCTCTAAAACTTAATGCTATAAAATAATAGTGTTTATTATCTGGTACAGTTTCTGTGGGTGGGCAGTCTGGAGAGGCATAGCAGGTGGTTTGGCTTGGTGGTCTCTTACCAAGAGTTAGAGTCGAGACGTTGTCCAGGGTGACAGTCATCAGAAGCCCTGACGGTCCAGAGGGTCTCCTTCACAGTGGCTCGCTTGGATGTCCACCAAGTCAATGCTGGCTGTTGGCAGGAAGCGTCTGTCCATTGCTCTATAGACTTCTTCATAAAACTGCTTGAGAATTCTCATGACGTGGCAACCAGGCCTCTTCCAAAGGGCGTGATCCAAGAGAATGTGAGACGGAAGCCACGATGGCTTTAGCAGAGCTTGGAGTCACACGGTCATTTCTTCACCACTCTATTGGTTGGCAGGTCAGTCCCCTTCGGTATGAGAGAGGACGTGTAAGGGTGTGACTGCCGGAAGCGGGGATCACTGAGCCCCCTCAGTTCTTATGAGGCTGGCCCCATGGGAACACAGGCTCTGGAATCCCAGCGCCACCTGTTACCAGCTGCTTGCCTTCTCCCATCTGTAAAATGGGCATACTTGCATGAGGTGCTTGTGGAGTAAACGGGCAGATGTAAAGTGCTTGGTTCAGTGCTCTGCTCTTAGTAAATGCTCAACCAGTTCATTTCCTTTGTGGAACATTTTCATTTATTTGTTCACTTGTCTTGCTGTGTCGGTCTTAGTTTCGGCCTGTGAGATCCTTCGTTGCGGTGCACGGACTCGCTAGTTGCGGCCCCAGGCTCCGGAGCGTGCGGGCTTCACTGCTCTGCGGCCGTGGGAGCTTGGTCCCCTGATGGAACCTGTGTCCCCTGCGCTGCAAGGCGATCCTTCACCCCTGGACCGCCGACCACCAGGGAGGTCCCTCAATCAATTTATTGATACAGCTGCATGACTGTAGGCTTGGAACAGTGAATAAAGGGCTGGAGCTAGATAAGCATTTCGGCCTAGGAGTCAGTAGGAAAGGTGATACCTGTATCATTCTTGCTATAAACTCCCCTCCCCACACTTCTGCACAGGCCTAGAATTTCTGTCCCAGGGTTAGGGAGAAAACAGTGAAATTATAGAGATGAAAGAAACTTTTGAAATTATTTGGAGCAGTGTTTTACAAACTGCAGATTGTAACCCTTTAGTGGGTTTAAAAGGGCTTCCCTGATGGCTCAGTTAGTAAAGAATCTGCCTGCAATGCAGGAGACCTGAGTTCAATCCCTGGGTTGGGAAGATCCCCCGGAGAAGGGAAAGGCTGCCCACTCCAGTATTGTGGCCTGGAGAATTCCATGGCCTGTATAATTCATGGGGTCAAAAACAGTTGGACATGACTGAATGACTTTTGCTTCAGTGGGTTTAAATATTTAAAATATTTAAATTAAAATATTAAGAAAAATTTTAGCACAGGGAACTGTATTTAATATCCTGCGATAAACCTTAATGCAAAAGAATATGAAAAAGAATGTGTGTATAACTAAGTCACTTTATAGCAGAAATTAATGGACCATTGTAAATCAACCGTACTTGAATAAAATTTTTTTAAAAAGGAACCACTAAAAACAAAATTTTCTTTTCAATAGACTAGATTGGACTCTCGAGGTATGGTCCATGGATCCTCAGGGTCATCTGGGAATGCGGCAGAAACGCAGAATCTCTGTTCCTACCCAAGTCCCACTGAATCAGCTCTACATTTTAGCATAATCTCGAGTGATTCAAGTGCGCTTTAAAGGCTGAGATGCAGTGGATTGGATTTCACTAGAATACATCATTTCAGAGCACATTTTATACAGTAATGTCAAGGGTTGCTTGGCAAAACGTTTATTCCAGTTAGAAATACACTGTATAAATAAACATATGGCCGTGGTCATGTGTGCAGTGATTGGGAACAGAAAAGCTGTTACTGTGCATTGGGTTCAAATACTTTGGAAACCACTGATCTGGAAGCATTAGTTTGAAAGGCACTCAAGCCTCTCAGTGGGTTTGGGGTGTTTTCTCCTTTCTCATGTTGCCACAATCGCACTCACAACAGTTTAATGGATGGTCTAATGTGTCTACGACTGGGCTGTTGATTGAGGTTTGAAAGGTGAATAGAATTGTAAAATGCCGTGTGGTCCCTGGCCTTAAGCAGCTTATAGTCTTGTAGGGATTAGAAAATGGATATAGAAGCAGTTAGAGAGCAATCGAAGATGTACGATATATTTTATTTGTTTATTTAATTTATATCGTGTGCCAGATACTTTTCTAGTGATTTTGCACATTAACTTTTTGAAACCTCTTAAACTTTTGGAGGCAGATATATATATATAATTTTTTTTTTCGTGTCAAATGGCATGTGGGATCTTAGTTCCCCTACCAGGGATTGAACCTGTGCCCCCTAAAAGTCTCTTAGTCATGTCTGACTCTTTGCGACTCCATGGAATTCTCCAGGCCAGAATACTGGAGTGGGTAGCCTTTCCCTTCTGCAGGGGATCTGCCCAACCCGGGGAAGTCCTGAGGCAGATATTCTATAAAGTTGGCCCAGAAGTTCTCTGGGGTCTCCTCATTGCGTCGTGTGGACAAGCCCAAAGGCGCGTCTTGGCCAGCCCAGTAGCTGCTGTTCTTGCTTGTGCTTGGCCGTGTCCACCCCGTGCAACCCCGTGGACTGGGGCCCGCCAGGCTCCTCTGTCCATGGGATTCTCCAGGCAAGAACACTGGGGTGGGTTGCCGTTTCCTCCTCCAGGGGATCTTCCCAACCCAGGGATCAAACCCATGTCTCCTGTGTCTCCTTGCGTTGCAGGCGGGTTCTTCACCACCGAACCACCTGGGAAGCCATGTTGCTGCTAAATGTATCTTATTACAGTAAGAACAACTAACGTGAGATCAACCCTCTTAACACATTTTTAAGTGAACAAATTAGTATCATTAACCGTCGGGCAGGTAGTTTTATTATCTCCATTTAACAAATAAGGAAGCCAAAGCATCAGTAGGTTATTTTTCTGAGGCCACTTGGGTAGTAACGTCCAAGTGGGTATTATGGCTAGTATGTGTGAACTCAGAATTGATTGGAGTGACTGGGACCTTCCATTGGTAAAAAATCCCCTTTGGGTTGGAGTTAGTACTGTCATTTTTGCTCCAGACAGAAAACTTGGTGATAGCAAGTTCTAGAGAAAACCAGCTTTCTATGCTACCCTTTGCTGACTGACGCTATACCCCTCGACTTCAGAGAGAAGACAGAGGATGCCACAGATTGTTTCCAAACGATTTCCAAAGAGTCAGTAATTACACCTCAATTACAGTGTAATTCTGTAATGCTGTAAATGTGAATGCTGCAGTGTTGTGACATAAAGGATAAAATAGGGTATTATTGATTTGTTTCCCATGGTTTTAGTAGGATTGAATATCTCTATATAGAGCAGTCAGAGTTTCCAAGGGAGTTCCCGTTTCTCAGCCCAGCAATTCATTTCTAGATCACAGATTCTAACTTTAAATTATGAAAATTTGACAACCACATATGTGTATGTTAGAGTTAATGATATACCAGTGAGTGTTTTAAGCAAAGCTCTGAATTGTTCAGCTAATAATTAGTTTCACTGGTTAAACATTAAAGAGAGTCAACCTTTAGGCTTTGAGCAAAAGATTTCTGGATAAAAGTGGTTCCCTAGCTTAAAACCAGTACGCGTAAAAATCAGGCCCACTTATGAAATCCTGACCAGCTTGATTTATGAATGGTGCTCTATAATCAAGACAGGATTTGTTAGCTGAGTAATTAACTTGCATGCAAATGTATATGAATGTGTGTATATATAAATATTCCTGCATGTTCACATGTACGTAAGTATACACCTGTATGAATGTTGATTAGTATGTACATATTTATCTAGCTTTTTCATTTATTGAGGTTTACTACGTACCAGGCACTGGACTAACCACTTTATAAATTTTAATGTATAAATACATTGTGTATTTAATATTTACATGCTTCACATATGTGGCATATATTGTATATATAATCTCATTAAACCCTTGCAGCAGTTCTATTATATTGGTATTACGATTATTATTATAGTCTTACAGTGAAGAAATCTAGAATTCAAAGCTTTAAGATATTTTTCCAAGGTTGCATAGCTAACCAATAGCTACTAATCGTTGTGCCTTAGAAAGGAGTTTCCCTTTGTCCAGGATGTATGGATTGAAGTCGGGAGGAGGAGGGGACAACAGAGGATGAGATGGCTGGATGGCATCACCGGCTCGATGGACGTGAGTCTGAGTGAACTCCGGGAGTTGGTAATGGACAGGGAGGCCTGGCTTGCTGCAGTCCATGGGGTCTCAAAGAGTCGGACACGACGGAGCGACTGAACACCGACCTGGACATATGGGATTGGGTGTGGCTGGCTGACACTGTGGAATGAACTCGGTCTTTGGAGAGAGCAGACAGCATTTATATCCGACTCCTTCACTTACTGAGTGACCCTGTCCACATCTCAGCCCTTCCATTCCGCAGGTTGTGAAGTTTATGAAACTGGAGTCATGTTATATACCTTTGAGAGTGTTGGTTGGTTGGTTGGCTGGAGTTTCGGGTTTGTTTTTTGAAATCCTAGGACTACCCACATGTACTAGAAAGACTCCACATACGACAGGACTTCCGGCTCAGATTTTTTATGGTGAGATGACGCAGAGAAGGCTCAGCAAGGGGAGAAGACGTCCTGGGTGTTGTCTGCAGAAATCTGGGGGCAGCGTCCTCGGCTCTGCCTCCCGCCTCCAGCGGGGACGTGCAGTAGCAGGCGCAGAGCGTCTCTGCCCAGGGAAGCCCGCTTGAAACTCAGAAGGCAAGGTTTTCTCGGTGGCTGCTCACAGGGGCATAGACCTTACCTGCCTGGGCAGCCTCCTGCCGGCCTTCCAGACGCTCAGCAGGGAAGCGCGTGTTCTCCATTAGTCACAGTGTGCAAACAACCTAGTCAGGCTGGTACAGCGGAATTCAGTGCCCCGGGTAAGCAAAGTGCCTTATCAGATGGTCACTTACGGAACTTTCCAAAAGTCCAGTTCCCAGAAGCCAGGGTGGACCAGCCCCACAAACAGGCCTTTCTGTCTCAGGGCTGCTACGGTAACTCTCTCCTGCACAGAGCTGCTGGGAGAATTAAACGATAGTGGTGGCCAAAAGCTTTTAGCAGAGGCTACCTGTTATGCCTCTCAATTGCAAGCTATTGTGCTCGATCTGATCATTTCTAAATAACTGTTAAAATGTACGGAGTCCCTCCTATATGCCAGACACTGTTCCACTCACTGTCTTCATTTACTCATTTACCCCTTTAAATAATTCTATGAGTTAGTTATCATCATAATTCTCATTTTTAAAATAAGGTTAAGTAACTTGCTGAAAACAAGAGCTAGGAAAATGATGGACTCAAGATTCAGATCAAAGTAATCTAGATGGCTGTTAATCACTAAAGAAGATTGGGTGCTAATTATAAGATTCACTAGAGGAGGAAAAAAATTCTCAACTTTTATTGCATCAGCTCACACAGCCTGTCAGATATTGCAACTGTAATCATTGTTAGCTCATAAAATAGTTATGATTACACGATTCCCTTTTTCACACAATGACCAAGCACCTTGAGATTTTTGTGTGACCTTTGCAAACATGATGAATACATTTTTTACTCCCATAAATACCTCCCTCAACTGCTTGAGCTGCTCTCCAGCTATCTTGTCCTTGCGTGGAGGACGGTAGACAGCAGTCACGTGGGTAAATGGCTCACAGCTGCAGCCTCTGACCCTGGATAATCAGGCTACCGAGACTGTGCCCAGGCGTATAATTTCCTCTTTTAAAGACTTAGTCAGAGCACTTTAACAATTTCAACACTTTATCAAGCCCCTTTCTTGGTCTTTGTCTGAAAAATACATTGATATAACATTGTGCAACATGCAAAGCAGTTCTCCATGCGTTATACTTTTAATCCTCCCAGCGGCTTGAGGGTAGTTTTGGTGATCCCATTCCCCAGTGGAAACCAGTAACTGAGACATTGTCCCTGGGAGCCGTGAAGAAAGAACTTGGGGTTTTCTGCAAAGGAAGCTAGCTGCCAGGTCCAGACAGGAATTAACCCCATCTTCTCAGTGATTAAGAACACTGATGAGTTCAGCCCAGCCTAGAATATTCTAGCCAAAAGAAAAGAGAGAGGGAGGGAAGGAAGTGTCAAAGATGGAAGAAAGAGGGGGAAGGAAAAGGGTGCTGATGACTGAGGAGGCTGAAGACAAGACAGCAACTTGCCCAAGGCCATGTGATGTTACAGGAAAAAAAGTCATTCTGACGCTTGTTTAAGTTGTAAGGAGGGTTTTATTTAAGACTGTTGCAATAGGAGCATTGCAGCGGGGGGAGGGAGACGGCTCCCGTCCAAGGACAGCAAGAGCAAGTGGGGATTTACAGCCTTGGAGCAGGGCAGGGGCACGAGCAGATGGAATATTATATGGGAGGCGCCAATGGTCGACGCCAGGGACTTGGACATCAAAGATGGAGGAGGATAAACTCAAAATAACAGGAGTGATCAGGTATCACTGTTTGGGGGATGGCAGGATTCTTTGCTAAGGCTGGGCTAGGTCGGTCAAATGCCCCCCTCTTGATCCTGGGCGATCAGGACTCTTTGACTGACAGACTCACCACGTAGGGGAGGGCATTCTTCCACAAAAAGAAAAAAAAGTTGTTTTGGAAGTTCTGTAACCGTAGGGATAGGAGCCCAGGTCGAGGGCTGGTTGAAAG
Source organism: Bos taurus (assembly GCF_002263795.3). Classification (NCBI taxonomy): domain Eukaryota; kingdom Metazoa; phylum Chordata; class Mammalia; order Artiodactyla; family Bovidae; genus Bos; species Bos taurus. The sequence continues at coordinate 81,371,391 of NC_037341.1, forward strand.
GAGGGCGCGGAGGAGCGGACTGGAGCCCGGACACGCAGAGTGCCTTCGCCAGTGGCCCCGTCCTCGCCTGCCCGCCTTTCCTCTTCTTGCCACGACTCTCCTGCTCACGTTCTCTTACTTTCGCTTTGGGTAACTCCTTGCCACCAACAGAGAGAAGGTTTTTCCATTACGGTTGGTACCCAGCATCTTCGTCTTTCTTTCCTCTTAGCTAGAATGCAGGAGCTCTGAGGTCAGAGGATCTGTTTTCTTGTCTCTGAATCCCCCTGCATGGCTTGGCATTTATATATTAGCTACTCAGTAAAACATGCATTGAATGAATACAGTAGTGCCCACTTTTTGAGGATGTGCTAGGCACAGTATTGGGTGCTCATACCAGGTAGAGTTCCTTGAATACTGTAAGCAGGCTCAGTCCTTATCTGCTTCAGATACATGGCAGAGCTCGCTGATGGTCCAAACCCTGAAAAGCCTGGCCGCCTGGAGAAGCAGAGCCGATCTTGGGGTCCGGTGGCCAGGAGCCGGCGATGCAGGGAGCCCCACAGCGGGGGGCCAGCTGTTTTCTGCCTCTGCCCTCCCTCTGGAGGCTGTTTGTGGAGGACAGCTCTGACTGGCTGAGACTGGTCACGGGCCCACATCTGCACCCGGCGTGGGCAGGGCCCTCTGACTGACAACCGTGCCAGCTGGTGGTGGGACGTTATTCCACCAAAAAACCAGAAGTTATTTTGGAAGTTCTGTTACCACTAGGAAGTGAGTGCTGGGCAGCTGGAAGCAGCAGGCAGGCCGACCTTCACTGCTGTTAGTTCATTTAATCCTCCCCCAAATCAGTTCACTGGCTCTTACCATCCCTGTGGCTTTCAATGACAATGTTGAGTCATTTGCAATGAGTATAATCATTCTTAACTCCTAAATATTAAGCTCTGAATAGAAGAAAATAAAGATTGAGTAGAATATTTTCTCAATCTTTCAATAATTAATACTTCATCACTACTTCAATATAAAGCGTTATCTTTATCAGCGGCCATTATTTACTATTAAAACTTTTTCCTTTCTCAATTTACACTTTCTGGGCACTTTCCTGCTGTGTCCCCTCTGTTAGGCTGTGGCTCTGGTTTACTTTTTATCAGAGCTGAATCTAAGGCAGAAGGAAAGTTGGCAGGCCAGCATGCTGTTGCAGTGCCAGCGTAAGGGGGCAAGGTTCCTTGGTAAAGTCACAAGCCAGTCCTTGGGCACACAGCATGGTGTTGGTGTTGTTGAAGGACAACAGGGCTGTAGCTGCACTAAGCCTTGACTTTTGGAGAGAATGAAGGAGGTGAGCGATGCCTTGCCTCAGGTAGCCTTCCAGAAGAAGGGCATTATGCGCAAAGAGCAGAGGTCTCCCGCGAGCAGTGTCGCGACCGCACACGTCTCACTCCGTGGTGGACGTCTGTCTGGCTTTTCTCATGTGTCCAGAAACTGACCCTCTACGTACAGACTGTGTTTGGCTCTGAAGCCCGGGCCCCTGCTGACTCTCTGGTCCTGACGCCTCGTGGGCCAGTGGCCGCTACAGGGATGTGGGCCTCAGTTTCCCCAAACGCGCCTTTTTACAGCAGCACACTTCTCTGTGCAGGTGAAGTTTATGGAGGCATGCAGTCTCCTAGGAAGTGCTGAGCCTGTGTGCTCTCAGGGCTTTATATAATGTAAGGACTGAGCTGGATTCCTGTGGTCATTTTTGGAGGGACGTGGGGCTGGGTACCAAGTTTATTAAAGGAGCAGCTTAGCGGGGTCTTGGTGGAATGGGTGGCTCAGACGGCTGATGCTGCTCTCTCCTTCCCTCTCCTCCTGGGCGAGAGGCAGCGAGCGGTCAGTCCTGGTTACTGATGGACGTGAGCTTGACCGCAGCCCTCAAGGGAGGGGCTGGGGGTGGGGCAGAAAGTCGAGGTCCTCACTAAGGAGCAGACCGCCTGTGTTCTCTGGCCCGCCACAGAGGCCTTGCTGGCTCTGACCCTACCTCAGTCTCCAGAAAGCTCCTCTCTCAGCGAGAGGCTGGAGAGTCAGGGCAGCTGTGCTCCCGGGGACCCAGGCTCTCCCCGGACATTCCCCTGAAGATCCCTGCAGCCGCTTCTCTTTGCCACACGGCGGCATCTCATGGTTCTTCCCTCGGAGGTCCCCCACCCGCCGCGTGAGGCTCTAGATTCTCAGCTGCTCGCTTTAACTCAGTTTTCTTAGCTGATACACCCGTCTCAGATTGCGTCTGGGTTGTCTTCTGTTCTGGCCTGCAGTTCTTTGGAAATGGTCCCTCTTTCTATCTGCCTCCCCTTCTCCCTTCTTCCACCAGGAATGGAAAAACAGACTCCAGTCTGTTGATGCCATGGAGTGATTACTAGGTATAAAAGTGACTCTATATTAAACTACAATGAAGTGTCAACTCCCGCCGGTCAGAATGGCCGTCAGGAGAAAGTCTACAAACAATAAATGCTGGGAGGGCTGTGGAGAAAAGGGAGCCTCCTGCACTGGTGGTGGGATGTGGATTCGTGCAGCCACGGTGGAAAGACTAAAGCTGGGCAGTGCCTTGGTGGCCTAGAGGTTACGATGCTGCGCTCTCACTGCTACAGCTCAGGTTCAGTCCCGCAAGACGCAGAGCTGCCAAAACAAGAGAAAAGACTTAGCGTATGGTCCAGCGATCCCAGTCCTGAGCAGAAATCCAGAAAAGATGAGAACTCTCATTTGAAGAGGTGCAAGTGCACAGATGTCCATAGCAGCACTGTTTATAACAGCCGAGACCTGGAAGCAACCTAAGTGCCTATTAGCAGATACGTAGATAAAGACGATGTGGCCTGTGTATAATGTAATATTACTCAGCCACAAAAAAGATTGAAATATTGCCACTTAGAGCAAGATGGCTGGGCCCAGAGATGACCATACTAGGTGAGGTAAGTCAAAGACCGATATCAGTGTATCACTTATATGTATAATCCAAAAAATGGTACAAGTGAAATTATTTACAAAGCAGAATAGATCACAGATATAGGAAACAGACTTGGGGTTTCCAAAAGCAGAAGAGGTGGGGGCGGGATAAATTGGCAGTACGGGATTAATAGATGCCTGCACTGTAGGTAAAATGGAGAAGGAATGGCAGCCCACTCCAGTACTCGTCCCCGGGAAATCCCGAGGGCAGGGGCCGGGCAGGCTACAGCCCATGCGAAGAGTCAGACCTGACTACATGCATGCATGTGTAAAATAGATAAACTATTAAAGTTTCCTGTATAGCACACGAAACCATGTTCACTATCTTCATAATAACCTGTAATGGAAAAGAATCTGAAAAAAATATGAGTCCCTGAATCACTTTGCTGTATACCTGAAACTAACACAACATTATAAATCAACTATATAATTCAATTACAGAGAAAAACTGGCCATATGTAAACTCTGATCATTGTGACTATGAGCATATTAAGTTAAAATTTAAGAAGGGTCACACACACACAGGCACACACATCCTTATTACAGCTGGGAAAATATGTTTATTAAGATTCATAACCAATTTTAGTCTAATTTAGAGAATGATTTTTTGTAAAAATGTCCGTATGTTGTTTTAACATTGACATAACATTTTGAAGTCTTTGGCATCTTGTCTGGCTTTGTTCTGAAAAGCTCCCCTTCACTTTCTTTCTTCTCTGTCCCAGGAGCAACGTTTGACACAAGGAGCCCACTTCCTCTTCCGTCCTCCCCCCAAGGAAACCCTGCATGTCGGGGTCTCTATTCTCCCGTTTTACTGGAGCCACTGCCTCAGCTGGCGCCCGGGTTTCAGTCCAATTAGAAACCACCAAAGCCACCAGGCCTGGGAGCAGGGCTGAGTGTGTTGCTTTTGGCTGCTGGCAAAACCACTCCCGTCACTGAAGCCCTTTCCATGGTTGCTGAGCACATAGCCTCAAGCAGGGATTCCTGTCAAGTGGGAACAAAATGTACTTCCTCATCAAAGGGATAAAGCAGGGCTGGGGCAGGCAGTGCGAGGGGGAGAACCTCACCAGACTGCAGTAACAGCAGCTCTTGACCACTGAGCGTCGGAGCTCAGGATAAGAGTTATCCTCCAGGACAGACGGCTCTCCACGTGCCACACATGAGGGATGAGCTCCCCTGTTGGTTAGCTGATCTGTGCTGTGAGACACCGGCCTCTAGACTGGATTACCACAAACGCAGTCCGTGTTTGTGATGTAAACTTTTCAGATCGCCTCAGTGAAAAAAAGGTAGAAACAGGTAAAATTTCCCTTAGTAATGTATCTTAACACACGATCTCCAGAATGTTATTTCAAAATACAATCAGTATGAAAAATAGCAATCAGCTGTCTTACCTTCTTTTTTATAAATACTTGATCTTCAAAGTCCAGGGTATTTTGTGTGTACAGCTCATCTCAATTCAGAGTCGCCACATTTCAAGTGCTTGTCAGCCATTCTGGAGAACACGGATCTAAACCTTTTTTTAAAAAAAATAATTTTATTTATTTATTTCTGGCTGTGCTGGGTCTCTGAAGCTTTGTGGGCTTTTCTCTTGCTGGGGTTAGCAGAAGCGTTAGTGCTGTGCTTAGTCACTCAGTCATGTCCCACTCTTTCTGACCCATGGACTGTAGCCTACCAGGCTCCTCTGTCCATGGGATTCTCCAGCCAAGAACACCAGAGTGGGTAGCCCTCCTCCAGGGGATCTTCCTGACCCAGGGAGTGAGCCTAGGTCTCCCGCACTGCAGGCGGGTTCTTTACCGTCTGAGTCACCAGAGAAGCCCCGGCTTTAGAGCCTAGGCTTAATGGCTGTGTAGGGTCTTAGTCACTTTTCAGCACATGAAGTCTTCCCAGATCAAGGTTCAAACCTGTGTCTCCTGCATTGGCAGGCAATTCTTGATCGCTGACCTGCCAGGGAAGCCCTGTAGACCTTTTTGAAATCATCACAAGGGTCGGTGGTGACTTGGTGAGTGTGTATTTCATTTTTCAGACCCTTAGCTCAGAGAACTTTGTTCCTCAGTGGTTGAAATGCCTGAAAATTTGTGTTGAGGAAGCACCTTGGTGTCTCTACTTTGCCGTGCCAGTTTGGATACCCAAATGAACCAGGGTGCCAGCCACACAGGTTCTGGAACGGAAATCACAGTTCTGTATTTAGCACGGTGGTTTCATAGTCGTGTTTTCTTTCTCCTCTGATATTTTAATATTTCCTTTGATTAAATATTTCCACAGGTCAGAAATTGTTGACTGCAATCGTTTGGACTGTGTCTGATCTCGGTAGGTCTCTTTTGGCTCAGAACAGGCTTATCCAGGATACGACCCGAGATTCAGGAGCATTTTCTTAAATTCTCGGTCTTTTGTTGTGGGATTCTGTGGGCTTTTGTTGACAGCAGAACAATATTATTTATTCATGCATGGGCATCATTTGCAATCCTGTCTTCAAGAGAGTTATGGCTTCCCATATGTGTCTTAATGGCACTTGCTTTGGGTTAAAGAAGTTACTGTAACTTCTTTTCCACAGATGGAAACAGTGAGACCCAGGGACTGTCCGTAAGCCGCTGTGTCACTAGGGAATCAGAGCCGAGTAGGAAGGCGTATCTTTTGCCTGTAAGACTTGCTGTCTAATCGCCCTTAGCTCCTGAGTCCAGCATAGTTTGTTATAGGTGTGGGCTGTAGATAAACAGAAAGTGTTGGTTTTTTAAGCCTTTGATTTCAGTCTCCAGACCTGAGTTTGGAATAATAACAGAACTGTGTTTTACTACAAATAGGAGAAAATGTGGCAGTGCCTGCTTGAACAGAACCAGGCAGGGTCGGGGGCGGGGGGCGGGGGGGTCCTTTTTGTTTGTGGAGAGCTGCCTTTCCCGGAGATTCTTACCTGCATCACAAGGGCTGGGCCTCTGTCACATGGCCCCCTTTCCTGGAAGGCGGCCAGTGGATCCTGCTGCTGTGGCCGGCACTCCCGCCCTGTGCAAACGATGAAGCAGGAAGAAAGGGAGATTGGATTTGGACAGGCAGCCAGCCTTGTCAGCTGCAAGGACAAACGTCTTTTTCATTAAGTAACTAAGTGACCTTCCCTCTGCAACATGGATCCAAAGAACAGGGTGCTTCCTGCGTCCACACAGGGAGTTCCTGGAAGCTCTAAGTGAGATTTAAGGCAGGTGGGTGTCCTGATGTTAAGGTCTTCGCTGTTCTGACCAGTGTACCATGCTTGTTAACATCAAGGGGCACTGGGTGAAGAGTGCAGGAGAGCTGTCTGTGCTGTCCTTACAGCCTTTTCTGCATAAAACTGAAGTTATTCCAGTACATAAAGTTTATTGGTTGAAAAAAAGTAGGTGAAATTATTCCTATATTTTCTATCTTCCTTTTTTTTTAAGAAAAAGTGAGTACAAATATAAATAATATAGAACATATATGAATAGGATGCTAAATTTCTAATTTTAAAATGAAATAGATATGAAACAAGCAACAAATATTACTGGGAACTATCGCACATGGAGCCAGTCAACATCTTGTAATAACCTATAATGGAAAAAATCTGAAAAATAATATACGTGTATATGTATTACTGAATCACCTTGTGTGCCTGAAACGCTGTAAGTCGACTATCCTTCAGTAAAATGTATATATGAAGGAAAAAGAGAAAATATATGGAGACAGGTTTTTTGGGGGGGTTTTTTAGCTACTAAGTCTCACCACTGACACCCTCCTTTTCTGAACATCTGTTTCCTCCTCCTTCAAAGGTCCTAGTCTCTCCAGTCTCGAAAGGAACACCTCATAAATTATTATACAGGTTATGTAACAGGTTATACGGTAGCCTTCCCCGCGTGGTAAGGCGATATCATCTGGGAATAGTTCTGGTGGGCTTCCGCAGAGGCTGGTTCCGGGGTAGTATCTGTTGTAACACCTCCAGCATCACACTGGATGTCCTTCTCCATGGCGTTGGCCATGCTGAGTTTGTTTGGTGTCGGTAGGATGCCTCCTGTTCCCCCAGAGAGGTCACCCTGGGGAAGGTGTCCTTGGGGCCCCGACCCCCGTGGGCATCACTGGGAGGTCGGCACGTGGCTGACCGAACAGCTCTGGGGGCTGGAGACGCTAATGAGCCGTTTACCTACGCTGTTTCACTGCTCCCGCAACTCGTCTCTATGGATGAATAAAGCTGAAGTTCAGGGAAATTAAAGTCACTTAGTAGAGAGTGAAGCCAGCATTCGACCCGGAGCCATCTGTAGGAAGAAGCGTGTTTACCAGCCTCCCCGCTTGGCTCTTTTAATAAGCAGCTGCACGGTCATCAGCGTTTTACCCTGGCGAAGCATTTCGTAGGAAGCACTTCAGCCAAATTGTCCTCTGTTACCTGGCGACAGGAGAAAGGAGGGGGAAGCAGGCTGTGCTCCTGTGTTTGTGAGCGCGTCTCGCGCTCAGCTGGCATTATCATGGGGTGGGGGACAGTCCAGTGAGGAGAATGAGGGATGGGGTCCTTAGACTTGGGGTTTCCTTCTCGGATCTTCTGGTTAATGACTGTGGTGCCTTGGGCAGGCTGACCTTGTGTAATCTCATCTGTAAACTGTGAGTAACTGTGATAGCTCTCGCTGCTGCCCTGAGAACTGAATGAGGTAATCATGCCATGTGCTCAGCACAGGGCCTGGCACAGTGTGCCACTTTGTAAATGTTGCCTGATGGCTACTCTTCTCATCAATATATCCTCACCATCAGATGCCTTGATGGGCAGAGATTAATAGGTTTAATGGCCTCATCCATTGCTGGTTTTAAACAATATCTTATATGTACTCTATGATGAATATATACTTTAAAAAATAAATCGACACTAAAGGCCCTTGGATTTATGTCAATAGTTGCAAAAGATCTAGAATAGACTTGCGGATATCTTTCATTGAATTCTGTATGTGAAGTATTCCATTTGCCAAAGTAAATTTGTCTTCAGACCTCTCTGCACTTGTGATACGAATTAGTCTCTGAAAAACAACCTCATCTTTGAAAAACATGTGCTTTGTTCTGAATTTTATCACTAGCAGTACAAGGTTCTGGTCTTTGGAAGGTACCCAGCTGTTATTTAAAGGAGCACAGAGAAGAACAAAGTGTAACTTGACCTTCCGTCTGCTGATCACCTTCACTTGTCTGGCAGAGCAGCAGCAGAGACCCGTGCAGCCACAGCGTGATGTTTTCATTTGCTTCTTCCTGCTGTGTTACTAAAGACGCTTCCATCCTTGTTTCCTCTTTTCCATCTCCTGTCCTCCCTTCCGTCAATTAAATGAGTGTAATTGGGTTCTAACTTGGTGTATGTGAAGTGTTTTGTTTTAGTAATGTCAGTTCATAGAACTTTATGCCCTAAAATCAATTTCCTGCTTTCATATCCCCTTCTAAATGTTGTCAGGACTCAGGAAGTAATTATTTTAGTTCTCTGATTCACTGTTGTTATTGCCTCTTGAAGAGTTTTGTATCCCAGGCACCTAACCGTCCGTGTGTGGTGTAAAACCCTTGAACACAATTGCTTAACCTTCTTGAATCAAGGACTGTGCTGCTTTGAAAAGCAGAGCTTTCAACTCCTGCGTCCCTTTAGGATGGTTTGAGGTGGGTTGTTATGGCTTTAAGTGTAGTCTAGATTTTCTTTAATGAACAGATTTCATCTTCTGTTGTAATTAACACTCAACTCATATTTTCCAACAGACACATGATTTAAACAGCATAATATTCCTATTTGTTAATCTTGACAGGTTTTTTTTTTTTTTTAATGTACAGCATACTGCTGCTGCTGCTAAGTCGCTTCAGTCGTGTCCGACTCTGTTCGACCCCATAGACGGCAGCCCACCAGGCTCCCCCGTCCCTGGGATTCTCCAGGCAAGAACACTGGAGTGGGTTGCCATTTCCTTCTCCAATGCATGAAAGTGAAAAGGGAAAGTGAAGTCGCTCAGTCATGTCTGACTCTTCATGACCCCATGGACTGTAGCCCACTAGGCTCCTCCGTCCATGGGATTTTCCAGGCAAGAGTACTGGAGTGGGGTGCCATTGCCTTCTCCATACTGAGTGACATGAAATGCTCGGACTCTGTAGGACTGTGATCCAGCAGGAGCAGATTCATCCCAGGACTTGGGAGATAACTGAAAGCTTTTGTTGGAAGAGAAGACGCAGCATCTTCATAGGCAGAATTGATTTGCCTTCTAGAAACACTAAATCTACGGACTAGATCTACCACGTGTTACTCCTCGGTGCTCTTAAATGTTACATGTTTATGTCATGTAAACGTGTTATGTCACGTTACATGCCGGTGCTCTTAAACAATGCCTGTGAGTGCTAAGTGGTGGTTCCAGAAGGAAGTACAGGGTTCTGTAGGCTCAGAACAAGGCAGCAGGAGGCGTGGAGCCAGAGGTAAGGTGGCGTAACATCCCTGATGCCCAGAAAGACCCTCCACCCACGACTGCGCACCCCGGAGGTGGCAGCCGCGCCCGCCTCTGCTGCTGTGGCGCGTCCTTACAAACAAGTGTATTTATTTGTGTCTGTGCTGGGCCTTCGCTGCTGTGTGGCCTTTGCTCTGGCTGTGCTGGACGGCTTTTCATCGGCTCTGGGGTGCGTGGGCTTCGGTGGCTGTGCCCCCTGGGCTCTAAAGCACAGGCTCAGTAGTTGGGGCACACAGGCTTAGTTGCCCTGAGGCGTGTGGGATCTTCCCAGACCAGAGATCAAACCCGTGTCTCCTGCACTGGCAGGCAGATTCTTTACCACTGACCACCAGGGGAGCCCCGCCACGTCCTGATGGTAAGGGTGTTGATCACAGCGTGAGGGTCTTCTGTCTGGAAGGTGACCTTGAGGGCCCTGTGGTTTGACGCTCCTTGCACTTAGAGTCCTGGCCCTCAGCCTCATCCCTTGCTGGCCTTTGCTCTTTGCCGTTATAATAGTCAGCGTCCTTATTCCCCTGTCTGTGTAAGCACCTCCCACCGCTGTGGGCTGTAACACAAGGCCAGTGGGATCTTAGTTTCCCTAGCAGGCATCGAACCTGTGCCTCCTGCCGTGGGAGTAACCACTAAGCAGGGACCCTAACCACTAAGCAGGGACCCTAAGCAGGGTGGTGCTGCTCCAGTCGCTCAGTCGTGTCCGACTCTTGCGACCCCCTGGACTGCAGCCTGCCAGGCTCCTCTGTCCATGGGATTTCCCAGGCAAGAGTGCTGGAGTGGGTTGCCATTTCCTTCTGCAGGGGCTCTTCTGGATCCAGGGATTGAGCCCAGGTCTCCTGCACTGCAGGGAGATCTGCAAGCAGATTCTTTACCGACTGAGCTACAAGGGAAGCCTTACTACTGGGCCACCAGGCAATTCCCAAGGCTTCTTGACTCTTCTGAATTCTAAAACTTGTTAAAATTCCTGATGAGGTGCTACCTAGGGCACAGCTGATATCCCACTCTCTTTCCCTCTCCCCTCCTTAACCCCACCTTCTTACTTTCTTACCACACTGCTGGATTCAGTGTGAGTTGCTATTCCATGACGTCTGTTGTGTTACGTCATCTGTAAGCAAATATTTCAAGGCTGGATGAAAGTAAGTGATCTCCGTCCCTGCAACTAGATAAGTGGCCTAAAACATCTTTTATACTCAATGGAACTTATGGGGCTTAAGATGAGAAGTTTCTAGATTCATCCCTAGAATATATGTATGAGTGGAAGAGAAGCCAATTCTCCTTCCTTCAGATAATCAGCTTTTAAAATTTTCTTCCTTTGATAAAATCATCCTAATAGTTTCTAATAGGAAAAATGTAGCCATATTATCCTCCATAGGCATGACTCTGAACTACGTCAGTTTATGCTTTTGGTAGGTATACTGCATGATATCCCCCTCGTGCTTTCTGAAAGATGAAAGCATACAGTGGGCAGGGACCTGTTTTCTTTTACCGAATGTCAGTGTTGTTAGTTGGGCGCTTCTGAAGCCTGCGCTGCCCTGAACGATAGACTGTCGTGTATTTATGTTGCTTTGGCTTTTGGCTGTTTCTCCTTTTCCTCCTGTTTTATGTCTCACTTGAAGCTAAGCTGAGTCAGGCCCCTAGAGAATTCGACCAGTACAAAAGGGAATGCTTGGACAGTCCCAGAAAGTATAAACTGGATGAATTAGAAATCGTCAGTTTTCAGTCATAGCTGGGATGAAAGCGTGCCTTCACAGTAGGTTCTAAGAGTGCAGCGTGAACCTTGTCTCTTATCCCCTCTTCCTGATCAGACGGTAATCTTCTCCAGGAGCGATTCAGTCAGCTAGTCCTCAATTACTAGATGTTAATTTTAGGTCCAAATTTTTGTAGTTGCTAACAATGGTGATGTGTACATCTTCAGTTCAGTTCACTTCAGTCGCTCAGTCGTGTCCGACTCTTTGCAACCCCATGAATCGCAGCACGCCAGGCCTCCCTGTCCATCACCAACTCCCAGAGTTCACTCAGACTCATGTCCATCGAGTTGGTGATGCCATCCAGCCATCTCATCCTCTGTCATCCCCTCCTCCTCCTGCCTCCAATCCCTCCCAGCATCAGGGGCTTTTCCAATGACTCAACTCTTCGCATGAGTTTCAGCTTTAGCATCAGTCCTTCCAATGAACACCCAGGACCTATCTCCTTTAGAATGGACTGGTTGGCTCTCCTTGCAGTCCAAGGAACTCTCAAGAGTCTTCTCCAACACCACAGTTCAAAAGCATCAATTCTTCAGCGCCCAGCTTTCTTCACAGTCCAACTTTCACATCCATACATGACCACTGGAAAAACCATAGCCTTGACTAGACGGACTTTTGTTAGCAAAGTAATGTCTCTGCTTTTGAATATGCTATCTAGGTTGGTCATAACTTTCCTTCCAAGGAGTAAGTGTCTTTTAATTTCATGGCTTCAGTCACCATCTGCAGTGATTTTGGAGCCCAAAAAATAAAGTCTGACACTGTTTCCACTGTTTCCCCATCTATTTGCCATGAAGTGATGGGACCAGATGCCATGATCTTAGTTTTCTGAATGTTGAGCTTTAAGCCAACTTTTTCACTCTCCTCTTTCACTTTCATCAAGAGGCTTTTTAGTTCCTCTTCACTTTCTGCCATAAGGGTGGTGTCATCTGCATATCTGAGGTGATTGGTATTTCTCGCGGCAATCTTGATTCCAGCTTGTGCTTCTTCCAGCCCAGCATTTCTCATGATGTACTCTGCATATAAGTTAAATAAGCAGGGTGACAGTATACAGCCTTGACGTACTCCTTTTCCTATTTGGAACCAGTCTGTTGTTCCATGTCCAGTTCTAACTTTTGCTTCCTGACCTGCATAGAGGTTTCTCAAGAGGCAGGTCAGGTGGTCTGGTATTCCCATCTCTTGAAGAATTTTCCACAGTTTATTGTGATCCACACAGGCAAAGGCTTTGGCATAGTCAATAAAGCAGAAATAGATGTTTTTCTGGAACTCTCTTGCTTTTTCGATGATCCAGCAGACGTTGGCAATTTGATCTCTGGTTCCTCTGCCTTTTCTAAAACCAGCTTGAACATCAGGAAGTTCATGGTTCACATATTGCTGAAGCCTGGCTTGGAGAATTTTGAGTATGACTTTACTAGCGTGTGAGATGAGTGCAATTGTGCAGTAGTTGAGCATTGTTTGGCATTGCCCTTCTTTGGGATTGGAATGAAAACTGACCTTTTCCAGTCCTGTGGCCACTGCTGAGTTTTCCACATTTGCTGGCATATATGTATTCTCAAGGAGCAAAGGACAAAATTTGTTAAATTGTATATGTACAACATTGAGCATAATGAAAAGATCTTGTGTGGATAGGAGATTGGAGATTGGGATTGCAAAAATGAAAAACTGGAATGACCTCAAGATTAGAGATACCGATCACGGTTCTCCTTGATTTCCTTTCCTTGTCTTTAATAGCTTTTTCCTTAGGAGTTTCCTTTTTTGTTGTTGTTGTTTGTTTTTTTGTGTTTAATGAAGAGCAATTTGCATATGTAGCGAATGAAATTTGCATTTTATATGGAGATTGTCCCATTAGTATAGAAAAGAATCAATTCATTCCTCTCTGTGGAATATAAACTATATGTCATTTAGCCACTTTTATTTCTTGAGACTCTACATATGTAATATGTGTGTGTATGTGGTCAGTCACTCAGTCGTGTCCAACTCTTTCTGACCCCATGGACTATAGCCTGCCAGGCTCCTCTCTCCATGGAATTTTCCAGGCAAGAATACTGGGGGGGTTGCCATTTCCTCCTTCAGGGGATCTTCCGAACCCAGGGACTGAACCTGAGTCTCTTGAGTCTCCTACACTGGCAGGCAGATTCTTTACCACCCGGGAAGTCCACATATGAAGTTGTGCCTATACAAAAGAAATCCTCAGCTTTCTTAACCTAATTCCTTCTTAAAACTTCCTTTGTCTAAACTCACTCCTTTATGTCTTACTTTTGTTTGACTTCTGAGATTTAAACATCTTCCGGGGGATATTTGCCAAACTGGATATCTGGTTAAGATTTCATATTTCTTATGACTGAAAAGTGACAGAGCTGCTCGTGGGAGCTGAACACAGCGCTCTTTGAAAGCAGGGCAGGACAGACAGACGGAGCGGGTTCTGTGCAGGAACTCTCGTGAGCAGCCACGGAAGTGGCTCCAGGAGCCTGAGCAGAAGAGCACTGAAGACGATCCTCAGATACCAGTCAGACTTCTTACGGAAGCTGTCCTCTTTCTTCTTCACAGCAGAACTATGCAGGAAACTTGAGGTTTAAATTTGGTAAGTTGCCCAAATCACTCAGCTCAGAAAGGAGGCAGGACTGGGAGCACAGCCGAATTCTTCTGACTCTTGAGCCGTCGCTTTTCATCACGTAAGACTGTTTTCTGAAAGTTATAAGAGAGTCTTCAGAAAAGTTCTGGCTTGACTGTTTTGCTCTTAGATGAAGCGATGTCTGTTTTGGAAGACTTTGGTATTGATGTGCTTGAAAGGATGATCAGATGAAGATGTCGTGGTCCAGTCAGCACGCTAAGGGGAGATGGATGGGCGGGTGTGGGACCCTCCCTTGGCGCTCATTGGTTGAAGATGTGAGTGACGTCACGAGTGACTGACAGATGCTATAATATGGTTGCTTGCACTCAGCTTTTGTAACGACGATTATCTTTGCTATACCTAGGATTGCACTCACAAGCAAAGCAAATGTACAAAACTGAGCGTTTGTGTATTTAAACTTTTAATGAGAGGGAAAAATTAAAGAGCACTTTTAAAAGCCAAAGACTTGATTGGAAACAATGCAAGGGACACATGGAATTGTTATGTCCCTGTTCTGAGAGGATTTTGTCTCCATCTGTGCCAGCCATACAGCTGAAGGATGAACACGTGGAGAACTTCGTTTCACAGCGTGTGGCTGCTCCTAAGGCCCTAAACACCAAATCAGTCCTTGAAAATGGAAGTGGGGCATTGAATGTAGTGCCGCATAAAGTTGAATTCCTGTAAGTCAAATGACAATGTATCATCAGCAAATGATGGTCACACTAAAAACAACAACATGCTAAGTCACTCAGTCGTGTCCAACTCTTTGCCACCCTATGGACCGTGGTCTTCCAGGCTCCTCTGTCCATGGGATTCTCCAGGCAAGAACACTGGAGTGGGTTGCCGTTTCCTTCTCCAGGGGACCTTCCCGACACAGGGATCAAACCAGCATCTCTTATGTCTCCTGCATTAGGCACGTGGGTTCTTTACCACTACTGGTTGTAAAATAACAAATGTGCAATTTATTGACTTCTTTCAATCTTGGCATTGTGTTTAACATGGATAGTTCGCTGTCTTATACAGCCCTGGTTTGCCCTGATTCGGTCGTGTTTAAACATGTAGATTACTGGAGGGACTATGTGATGACAAAGGGCTGTTTAAACTTACTCCCTGTATCTTATCTTAGGTGATACACTTACCCTTTTAGATATAGGTGGTAATACAACTCGGGAGGTGGAGAATGGGAGTGAATTAATCCTTGGCTCAGTAGGTAAAGCCTGCAGATAACTTCAAATTTCCATTTCAATTAAAAATGTTTTTTTTTTTTATTTTATTTTTAAACTTTACAATATTGTATTAGTTTTGCCCAACATCGAAATGAATCTACCACAGGTATACCCGTGCTCCCCATCCTGAACCCTCCTCCCTCCCCATATCTGTCATGGAATTGGTTTAGATTTAGAATGCTATTCTGGACTTATTTATACCAAAGCCAGTGTTTTGTGTCATTCACCGTACAAAGACAAAATAGGTCTTAATAAGGGTATGTACAGGTTGTAATTTAAGATACTGTTGCCAAAGTCACATTCCGGATTTTAAAAATCACAGTAAACTCAGAAAAGGTTGCCAGAAAAAAATAAGTTATCTATAAAATTAGTATTATAGTATTACTGTATTATAGTATTATTGAATGTAGTGATGTAATACATTTATATAAAAATTTGACTATCATGGGAGCCACCATTTATAGATATCATATCAAAATGTAATTGACTTATCTTTTGGTCTAGGATGTATTTATAATCTCCTGAATACATTATTTACTGAGAATATGCAGTACCATCTCTGAATTAGATGTGTTTGCCTTCATGGCCAACATCATTCATTTACCTGAAGTGAATAGTTTTTTGTGGTCGTTGTGTAGTTGCTAAATCATGTCTGACTCTTTGACTCTTTATGGGCCCATGGACTGCAGCCCGCCAGGCTCCTCTGTCCTCCACTATCTCCTGGAGTTTGCTCAAATTCATGTCCATTGGGTCAGTGATGCATATAAACATCTCATCCTCTGCCACCCCCTTCTCATTTTGCCCTCAATGTTTCCCAGCTTCAGGGTCT
Source organism: Bos taurus (assembly GCF_002263795.3). Taxonomy (NCBI): domain Eukaryota; kingdom Metazoa; phylum Chordata; class Mammalia; order Artiodactyla; family Bovidae; genus Bos; species Bos taurus. The sequence goes on from NC_037341.1 coordinate 81,387,164, forward strand.
TTTCTGATGAGTCAGATTTTCGCATCAGGTGGCCAAAGTATTAGAGCTTCAGCTTCAGCATCAGTCCTTCCAATGAATATGCAGGACTGATTCCCTTTGGGACTGACTGGTTGGATCTCCTTGTAGTCCAAGGGACTCTCAAGAGTCTTCTCCAACACCACTGTTTGAAAGCATCAGTTCTCCAGTGTTGAGCCTTCTTTATGGTCCAGCTCTCACACCCGTACATGACTATGGGAAATTATTTGGCAATAAAAAGGAGGGAAGTTAAAAAAAAAAAGGGAGGTAAGTGCCAATACACGGCATTACATGGATAAACCTTGTAAACGTTATGCCAAGTGGAAGAAGCGAGTCACAGTAGACCTTACGTGACTCTAATCGTACAAAATGCCGAAGGCAGGCGACGCTGCAGGGTTGGCATGTTGGTCAGTGCTTGCCTGTGAATAAGGGTCACGGGCAGTTTGGAAGGGACAGCTCAGGAGCTGGGTTTCTTCTGATGTTGATGGGAATATTTTAAAATCAATTGTGATGCTTGGATGCACACCTCTGTGAGCACATTCTAGAGTAGATAGATAGAGAACCGTGCACATTAAGTGGGTGAGTTATCTTATATGTAAATTACATTTCAGTGATGCTGTTACAGAACGCATGTAGAATCTCTAAGACAAAACCAGGTTTTAACCTGTCTTGCTAAAATCAAAAGGAAGAAAAAAAATCCTCTCAATTTTTTCTTTTTTTCAAAGCTGCAGGAGTTTTGACTGCCTTTAATTATCAAGCAGTCAGAGAGAAATTTCTGTTAGAGTAGAAATAACAACCTAGTTGAAAAGGAACCGAGAGAGGAAACTGGATTAAAACCCCACATTTAACCCCAGATAAGTAGAACAGACGACTGCATTCTGCCACTGACCACACGCGCAGGGATCAGTGTCCGGATGGCCGTTTGGGCGTCAGCGCGTGTAGCAGCTTGTGCTGGCGGCGGCTGCGCTGCCTCTCCCGCTGGTTTACGGCGTGTGGACTCCTATTCCTGGTCTCCCAGCCCACTTACAAACGCGTTGTTGCAGTATGTTTGCTTCTTAAAAACCGATCGTGTTTGTTTATGATTTTTGTCTCTGCTGGGTCTCCGCTGCTGTGCCAGCTTTCCTCCGGTTGCAGAGGCCGGCCCCTCTCCGGCTGCCCTGCGTGGGCTTCTCCTGGCGGTGGCTCCTTCTCTTGCGGAGCGCGGGCTGGGGGGCTCGAGGTCCTCCGTGGCCGTGAGGTGTGGGCTCAGAGCCCAGGCGCAGTGGCTGTGGGGCTTAGTCGTCTGAGGCGTGTGGGGTCTTCCCGGACCAGGGATGGAGCCCGTGTCTCCTGCATTGGCAGGTGGATTCTTTACCACTGAGCCGCCAGGGAAGCCCTGATTGTTTCTCTTTATTGACAGACACATACTTAACCTCCAAGAAAATGCACATACCTTAAACGCTTAGTTTGATTTCACCTGGGAAGCCCCCTGGTAATATATATATATATATATATATACACACACACACATGTATATATATATATATATATTCATGTAAAATAAGATGCAGAATGTCTTCATCGCCCCAGAGTCTTGTCCTGCTCTTTCCCAGTCAGTCCCTCATCCCTCCCCCTTTCTAATTTCTGTCATTATATGTGAATTTTGTCTTTGCTTGAGCCTCATATAAATTGTGTCTGGCCTTTCTAACTCAGCTTAATGCTTTTGGTATTAATCCACATTGTCTTCTGTGTTAACAGCTCATTCCTTTTTATCACCGAGGAGTGTTTCATGGTATGAATGTAATAGTTTACTTACCTCTTCTCCTACTTACCTAGGTCTATATGATTTCTGTCCTTTATTGTGCCCATCTTTGCATGCAATGTTCCCTTGGTATCTCTAATTTTCTTGAAGAGGTCTCTAGTCTTTCCCATTCTTTTGTTTTCCTCTATTTCTTTGCATTGATCACTGAGGAAGGCTTTCTTATCTCTCCTTGCTATTCTTTGGACTCTGCATTCAGATGGGTGTATCTTTCCTTTTCTCCTTTGCTTTTCACAGCTATTTGTAAGGCCTCCTTGGACAGCCATTTTGCTTTTTTGCATTTCTTTTTCTTGGGGATGATCTTGATCCCTGTCTCCTGTACAATGTCATGAACCTTTGTCCATAGTTCTTCAGGTACTCTATCAGAGCTAATCCCTTGAATCTACTTGTTACTTCCACTGTATAATCATAAGGGATTTGTTTTAGGTCATACCTGAATGGTCTAGTGGTTTTCCCTACTTTCTTCAATTTAAGTGTGAATTTGGCAATAAGGAGTTCATGGTCTGAGCCACAGTCAGCTCCCAGTCTTGTTTTTGTGGACTGTATAGAGTTTTCCATCTTTGGCTGCAAAAAATATAGTTAATCTGATTTCAGTGTTGACCATCTGGTGATGCCCGTGTGTAGAGTCTTCTCTTGTGTTGTGAGTCTTGAGTGTGAAATAGCATCTCATTGTGATTTTAATTTGCATTTCCATATTAACTACTGAGGGTGAATTTCTCGTCATATGCTAATTGGATTTTTGGAGATAGAGTCTATTCAAGTGTTTTGAATTTTGGGGGGATTGTTTGAGACTTCAGCATGTTGCTGGCCAGTTTGCAGCATTCTTGGTTACTTCTCAGAGACCAAAATGGCCTCGGCACGTGGCTTTTGCAGCCTGATGTCTTGCCTGTTCTGCGTCTCCACGATTCATGAACTCAGAGTATAAAATTGAAGTTGCACGTGGACCACAATAAATCCCTGAGGTATAAAAGGTATTGTAGCATTGGGTGTAAAGTCTTTGTCAAGACTTTGCTCCTCTCTGTTGGCTGGAGTTCCGGCTCCAGTGCCCAGTGTCTGCAGGATGCCAGACGGTCTCACGGGCTGTTTCTTCTCCCCAGTGTCCAACAAGCACCCGTTTGTGGACAGCAATCTTCTCTACCAGTTCAGAATGAACTTCCGGCGGAGGCGAAGGCTGATGGAGCTGCTCAGTGAGAAATCCCCGTCCTCCCAGGAGACGCACGACAGCCCCTTCTGCCTGCGGAAGCAGGGCCACGACAACCGGAAGTCGGCTAGCTTCACGTCCGGTGCGTGCGTCCCGCTCTGATCGCGCGCGTGCGTCTGTTGAGAAGTAACACAGTCCGAACTCACCTTTGTGGTTTCTGTTCTCCAGAAACTTTATTTATAACTAAAAAATTATATATTTATTTATTTTGCCCCCCCCCAAAGGAAACATATACACACACCACCAAATTGTTCCTGGGTAATCAACTTCAATGCTGTGAAGTCTGTTTTATAATTTTATGTATTTAAATTACAAAACACCACTCAAGCCCTCAGTCATACCTTATTTACTTTTCATTTACAAACAATTCTGGGTCTCTTGTATTTCAGGCAGATTCTTTACTGCCTGAAAAACAATCATTAGTTATCCAGTTTTCTAAGTCCAGCATTGAAAATCTATATAAGGATGAATAAGACTTTTGAGGGCATATACAACTAAAAGGAAACTGATTATCAATGTATCACACAAAACAAGTTAAACCTGTGAAAGGCAGACACAGGCGCTCAGAAAGCACAGTATCCTGGGGCATTATGTGTAAGGTCAGACAGTCTCATATTGACAGTTAACCTGGGCAGAAATGATGACTGATGTTCACAACGATAACCCCATTTGAACAAACTGAACTGAACAAAATAACCTCATTCACTCAGAGAAGGCTAACGACCTGTCATCCTGTGTAAGAGGATGGCATGCTTCCTGGGCTATCTTCCGCTCTGAAAACTCGACACTGACTCAGGAAACTGGTCAGCCTAAGGCTTGGAGCCCAAGGCCTCAGGCTTCACCTGAAACCCTGAACAAAGGGAAAACATGAATTGGTTACAAACAGGAGGTGACAGTGAGAACGCTTACAACTAGAAGTCCCGGGAACATTCTGCGCCTGGCATGGAGCCAAGCTTGACTGCACACATTTTCTCATTGAATCCTCACTGTTAGTCTGTGAGGAAAGACATTTTGTATCCCCACTTTACGGGTGCAGAAATGCAGTCAGGGAGCCGTGGAGTGGCTTCGGCAGGCTCCCACAGCTGGAAAGTGGTGGGCGGAGCTGGGTCTGGCAGGAATTCGTCCGGACCCGGTGCTCCTCTCCAGCCTTCCACAGCCCAGGTTCCTCAGACAGGCTGGGAAGGGACAGAGAAGGAAGGAAGGGCCGCACCAGGAGAGGAAACGCTAGCTGAAGGTAGGGGCCTGAGCCTGTGCTTGGATGCCCTCCAGCCGTGTGCCCCTAAGGCGTCAGCCTCCTGCAAATGCACAGGAACCATCCACACCCTGCCTGTTCTTCAGGGAGTCCCAGAGACCTGAACAGGTGACCGTGATCAGCATACAGTAACCATGGTGACCGTGAAGGCCAGCGTGGCTTTGGGCTTCCCGGGGCCAGCTCTGCGCCGCGCTCCTCTCGCTGCATCCTACACCTTGCTGTCCTCCCGCTGATGCTCTCCTCCCCCGATGAGAGCCAGCCAGCTCTGTGGAGGGAAAAGCGAGGTCAGGTCACTGAAGCGGCTGCTTCAGTACTGCACGCCTTCCAAGCCTGAGGTCACGCTCTGCGTTTTAATCTTCTGTGGCGCTGAGTGATTAACGGTTTGCTCTTCAATCAGGAGGCACTTATTGTCACCGTTAGTTCATTAAGTGTCTTGCCGGCACTTAATTTACATCCTCTCAGGGATGCTTGGCCCGAGCTCCGTGGTTCTTAAAATAGTATTTCATGTAGCTGAGTGCTTTCCCCTGTATAACCACGCCTGCACCAATCCCCACTGGAGAGCATTATTCCCACTTTACAGCTGGGGAAACTGAGGCTTACAAAACCCAAGGGACTAGGCCCAGCTTGTGCTATTTACTCATAGGTGGCGGAGCTGCCACTCAGACCCTTGCTTTTCCGATGCCAAGGCCAGAGGGCTTGATTCTGGCAGTGGAGGCTGCCCCACAACCCCGGCAGCTGCAGGCCGCCAGTTCCCAAGAACCGAGCTCACTGCTGCCCATGATTGCGCGTGTCCCCGGGGACCCGGCCCACCCCACAAGTGACTGTGCATGTCCTCGGAACCTAGCCCACCACCGTGGATGCCGGCACGTGTCCCAGGGGCCAAGCCCACGGCCGTGACCGCGTGTGTCCCAGGGACTGGCCCACCGCCGTGGGTGACCGCGCATGTCGTGGGGACCCAACCCACCCCCAAGTGACTGTGTGTGTCACGGGGACCCAGCCCACCACCGTGCATGCCGGCACGTGTCCCGGGGCCCGGCCCACGGCCATGACCGCGTGTCCTCGCCCGCAGTCAGCCCCAGCAAGGAAATCAAGACCGCGTCGGCCGCGCGGAGGAGCAGCATGGGCAGCTGCGGCAGCAGCGGCTACTTCAGCAGCAGCCCCACCCTCTCCAACAGCCCCCCGGTGCTCTGCAACCCCAAGTCCGGTGAGTGGCGGGAGCAGCCCGTCTGTTCCAGTCTGTGGGGACGCGGGCGCGCGCGGGCTTCGTTAAGCGGATTCCCTCATTAAGCGGAAGGGGACGAACCGGGTGATCTCCATGCGTGGTGCGACTTGGGGGCGCCTCCTCTTGGATGGGGGCTTCCCGGCGGCGCTGGTGGTACAGAAGCCCCCAGCCAGTGCAGCAGAGGTGAGGGATACGCGCTCGCTCCCTGGGTGGGGAAGATCCCGCCCCAGCGAGGTTGCCTGCAGAATCCCTCGGGCAGAGGGGGCTGGCGGCTGCAGCCCGGGGGTCTCGGACTTGGACACGACTGGGCACTGGGCACTGAGCGTGCAGGCAGGCGCGCCTGGGGGAAGGAAGGGAGAACGCAGGTTTGTAGACAGAGAACTGGGCTGCAGCGCGCGCCCCAAGGAGGCCGCGGCTGACCCCAGGTGGCACTCTGGAGTCGGGGGGCCTTGGAGAGGGGTCCCCTCTTGGGGGAGGTGGCCAGGCCGTTAGACCCTCACGCTGACCGGCCGTTGGATGCTGGCCGCCTTTCGGAGCGGGGCACGGCCTGGGGAAGTCGACTGTCTTTGCAGACAGGGTTCCCAGGACAGCTGTGAACCCCAGCCGTCTGAGGGCCTTCACGCCAGCAGCCCCAGCTCCAGGAGCGGCCGCTGGTTTCTGCGGTTGGTTTGAGCGGTGCACAGCAGGGGAGGCGCCGCTGCCCGGATGGTAACTGATGCTTGGATCTGCAAGGTCTCTGTACCCACAAGGGAGAAGCTCGGAGCTCTGCAACCCACCTACCCCTGCAGAGGACTCTCCATGCCTTGTGGTTTCCAACTCTACTCTTCAACCTCCATAGACTTTATGTTCCAGAGGAAAAAAAAAAAAAAAAAACCACCCAACAACCTAGGCACACAGATGGGTACTGAACTTGCACTCAGATCGAGTCACCTCCTCAGCCCACAGGTGCCTGGACACAGGGATACCCGAGTGGACTGTGGTCCGCTGGGGTCAGCGTGGCCTGAGGACACCTTCCACCCACCTTGTGTAGCGCCCCGCCCCCCTGCATTCTGTCCGTCACCTTCAGGGAGGAGGCTCTTTGTTCCTGCTTAGTCCTCACCAGCAGGTGCTGCAGATACGGTGATGAGAGGTCATGATCCCATCCTTCAGTGAGCAGATCTCTCTTAGAGAAAAAATAAAAAGCTTTCATTAGAGTAAGGACAAATAGATGTTGTTGAAAGCCTTTAAGAGAAAACAGTCATCTAATGCTGTGCTCTAGGCAAGTGGGTATTTTTCTTCATCTAACTTTTTTTTCTGCCTTCTGTAGTGGAGGTCTAGCTCTCAGTATAACGTTTTAACCTGCAAATAAATGAAAATACTTGCTTCCACACTGGCTGGGAGATCTTCATGCACCCATATATGACCAAGTTTCTCAATTAATAGAGCACTGCTGATAAGGTAGTATGAGAAGAACCTTACTATTAGAAATATCATTTGAAGTCCTAATGGAAACCAAACACCTCCAAGTTAAAATCAAAAGAGTTCAACTTCAGGAAAGTGTCAGTTGTGCTAAAGCCGTTGTATATGTTTTTGATTCCTTGGGTGAGTAGAAGGTTGCGTTGTTTCCTCTTTCTCCTTACCCCCTTGGCTCAAAGGGGGAATTTCACTGATGTGCAGACAGAAATAGAGAAGGCAATGGCACCCCACTCCAGTACTCTTGCCTGGAAAATCCCATTGACGGAAGAGCCTGGGAGGCTGCAGTCCATGTGGTCACTAGGAGTCGGACACGACTGAGCGACTTCACTTTCACTTTTCACTTTCATGCATTGGAGAAGGAAATGGCAACCCACTCTAGTGTTCTTGCCTGGAGAATCTCAGGGACGGGGGAGCCTGGTGGGCTGCCATCCATGGGGTCACACAGAGTCGGACACGACTGAAGTGACTTAGCAGCAGCAGCAGCAGCAAGGCGGAGGGAGCTCACCTGTGATTTTTTTTCCCTCAAGCAGGTAAGCAGACTTCATGGTAAGGCATTTAAAGTTAATCATTAGTTATCCATCAGCATATATTTTTAATACTATATGTAAATGCCCCAATGCAGATTAAATGCTATAAAAAGTAATATAATTAGTATCATTGTGATGAGTAAATAAGTTCTCAAGGGTATGATAAGAGAAAGCTAGAAATGACTCTCTAGGTTTCAAAGTTTCTACACATTTTAACATAGGAAAGTGGGACAGTGTATTCAATGGTCAGCATTGTTGCCAAGTATTACAATATAGTGTGACTCAAAGTCACGATGACACCTGTCAGAATGGCTGACATGAAAAAGAACTCACATGACAAATGTTAGTGAGCGTGTAGAGAAAAGGGGGCCGTCGTGCACGGTTGGTGGGAATGTAGACAGGTACAGCCACTGTGGGAAGCAGTATAGTGACCCTAAAAGGAATAGAACCACCTTGTGATCCCACAGTTTCACTTCTGAGTGTTTATCTATGGGAGAGGGGAACGCGCGTTTGAGATTTTATTTGCACCCCCATGTTTATCGCAGCATTGCTTATAATAGCCAAGACATGGCAGCAGCCTAAATGCCCGTCAGGGGATGGATGGATGAAGGAGATGGGGTATATCTCACACACACACACACACACACACACACACACACACACACACACACACAGTGGCACGTTATTCAGTGATGACAGTGAAGGAAAGTCTGCTCTTTGCGACAAAGTGGGTGAGCCTTGAGGTCTATATGCCAAGTGAAATGTCAGACAGAGTGACAGATACCACCTGATCTCGCGTGTATGTGAAACCTAACAGAAACCTCATGTGCACAGAGAGCAAGCTGGTGCTGGCCAGAGGGGCCTGGTCAGTGGGGGCGGGAAGGCCGAGTGGCCGAAAGGGGTCAAAGGGCACAGGTCTCCGCTTCTCAGCGCGTCTGGGGAACGCAGCGTGCGCGTGTGGCTGCAGTCGGTAATGCTGCGTGTGGATTTGAACGGTGCTAACAGAGCAGACCTTTCTTTCAGTGTTTTTATCTGTTTGGGTGCTGGGTCTCAGCACGAGGGCCCCTTGGCGGCAGGAGGTGGGATCTGGCTCCTGACCAGGGCTTGGACCTGGACCCCCTGCTTTGGGAGCTGAGGGTCCCAGCCACTGAACCCCCAGGGAAGTCCCCAGGGTAGACCTGAAAAGCTCTCATTTCAAGAAGAAAAAGCTTGTAGCTACATGAGGTGATGACCTTGACTGGATCAGGTGATCATTTTGTCATACAGGCATCATGTTATAACCCAAAACGGATCTAGTGTGTCGATTATATCTCAATAAAAGTAGACCGTGTAACAAGATATGGTGGCTATTGTCAGATATCACAGTGCCATGTGATTCCGACATCCACCCCCATAAACCCCAGAAGGGATCTGAGGGCTGAGAGTGTGGAGGGCTTGACTGACGGGGAGTAAAAAGGCTGCAGTCCTCAACCACGGGCCCTCCTCTCACCTCCTGACCCTCTGCTGAGAGCTGCTGTTCTTGATCTCAGCCTTCTCGCTCTGTAGGGGAGACGGCAAACCCATGTCCTCCTTTATGAGCTTTCTGAGAGCAGCAGCGGGCATCCCTGTGACCCATCAGGTCAGCAGGAGGCTCCCCGCTGCCCCCGGCTGAGAACGTGTGGGGCAGCTGCCCGACGGTCTGGGCCTCACGACCTCTGGTCCTCCGCTGCCCCTTGGCCGGGCCTGGCCTCCGGCCCCCAAAGGCCCCCACAGAGGGGATGGAGGCTGCGCGTCACCGTGTTGAGCTCCTGGCCCAGCCACTCCAGTTTCTCTGCGCTCAAGCTCATGGTGGCTCTAACTGAGATCACTGCTGCCCTGGGCTGCCGAGGCAGCCTCTGCTCCGGTTCTGCGTGAGCACCGGGTGGACGGGGTTCATCTTTGCTGGGATTTTAGGCAGCAAGTCAGGAAGGGAGCACAGTCTTTGCCATCTGCTGGGCTCCAGCAGTGATCTGATGGTCCAGGTGTCTTGGGGGGGGGGGCACCACACGAAGCCGTGTTGGGGCTTCTGCACCCTTTCTTCTGGGGGTGGGCAGTGGCATCAATGCTTGAGTTTAAATCTTGGTTCCATTTGACTCTGAGGCCTTGGACACAAGCTCCTTAACTTTTCTCAGCTTCTGTTTCCTCCCTACCAGAATAGGGATAAGGATGAAATGACCCATTAGTTCTTGTGATGATGAAACAAAGAGAATATATAAAGTGCTGAGCGTAGAAGCCAGCGTGTGTTAAAGATGCAGAAAATCTCCCCAGTGTTAGGGTTCAGGACCAAAGGCAGTGTGCGTGCACCGTCTGGGACTTTAACGAGGATGTTGAACTTTAACGAGGAACTCTAAGGAGCTCTGGTGAACAGGATGCGTACAGTATGATGGAGGGTGGGGGCGGTGGCATTAGCTCTGGAAACATGGTTGGAAGTCTGCCAGAGCCAGAATTCCTTTTACTTTTGACGTGTTGAATGCCTTGTTGTTGTTATTTAGTCACTAAGTTGTGTCCGACTCCTTTGCAACTGTACCTGTGGACTGTAGCCCACCTGGCTCCTCCGTCCATGGAATTTTCCAGGCAAGAATACTGAACTGGGTAGCCACTTCCTTGTACAGGGGATTTTCCTGACCCAGGGATTGAACCTGAGTCTCCTGTATTGCAGGAGGATTCTGCCTATCTGGGAAGCATTGAATGCCTCAGTTGGGTTCAGTTGCTCAGTCGTGTCTAACTCTTTGCGACCCCACGGACTGCAGCACGCCAGGCCTCCCTGTCCATCACCAACTCCCAGAGTTCACTCAAACTCATGTCCATCATGTCAGTGATGCCATCCAACCATCTCATCCTCTGTTGTCCCCTTCTCCTCCCTTTCTCTTCTCCAGGGGATCTTCCCAACCCAGGGATTGAACCCAGGTTTCCCACATTGCAGGCAGATTCTTTACCAGCTGAGCCCCAGGGGAAGCCCGTTGAATGCCTATCTGGGCTTGAAAGAAAGAAATTCAAGAACTCCCTTGGCACTCCTGCTTCCCCTCCCCCTGCTCCATCTCTGCTTTTTTTTTTTAGCTTTAGGGCTGTTTTCGTTTGCTAAAGTTTTCTGCCTCTGTTTGGCGAGAGTTGTACACTGGGAGGCAGGGATCTCTGATGTCGCAAATTGAGGCATTCAGGAAGTTTCTGCTGAAAGGCTGAGCAGAGGGCTAAGAGGATTTGTGCCTTGACCCTGCGTCTGTCTTACAGTGTTGAAGAGGCCTGTCACTTCTGAGGAACTCTTGACCCCTGGGGCTCCGTATGCGAGGAAGACGTTCACGGTAGGCTCACCCTTTGGATTTTCTCCCAAGCTGCTGCTCTGTCTGGAGCGTGTCTGCGTGGCGGCCTGTCCATGTCAGGTTTGGGGGTGGACTTGGAAAGGTTCTCCCAGTTCCCCTTTGGTTTTGAGCATCATTATGACAGTGTGACTTTCTTGACCCTTTGGCAATAAAATGCATTAGGACTTGACACAATTTATTATTATTAATCCAGCATTTCAAATTCTTTTTGATGTTTCCCTAAAAAAAATTCATTATGTACCTATTCTAGTATAATGACAGATTTAAAGGCAGGTGGTAGAAAAATAATGCCAACAATCCCTTTCTGCATTATAGTTAATTATAAAAATTATTTAAAACATGTTGTTGTTTAGTTGCTAAGTCATGTCCAACTCTTTGTGACCGCATGGACTGTAGCCCGTCAGGCTCCTCTGTCCATGGGATTCTCCAAGCAAGAGCACCTGGAGTGGGTTGCCATTTCCTTCTCCAGGGGATCTTCCCAACCCAGGGATCGAACCCGTGTCTCCTGCACTGCAGGCTGATTCTTTACCACCGAGCTACCAAGGAAGCCCTATTTCAGACATGAGGGAGCCTTAAGGTAGAGGAAGAAGGTTGTTCTGTGATGATCGATGGCGCTTTTGCAAATATTTTAGGGCCTTGAATTGCAGAAGGACCCTGTTTGGATGTCCTACATACCTATGACCACCTGCCCTCTCTTGGAGGGTCTTCAGCCTTCCTTCTTCTTCTTCTAAGACCCCCTGGTGTTCTTCAAACAGAACCCAAGGGCTCCGTTTCTTGTTTGTTTTTATTTTAAAGAATTTTGAAATGTGAACCATTTTTAAAGCCTTTATTGAATTTGTTCCAGTATTGCTTCTTTTGTATGTTTAGTTTTTTGGCCGTGAGTCACATGGGATCTTAGCTTCCTGACCAGAGATTGGGCCCACAGCCCCGCATGGAAGGTGGGGTCTTAGCCTCTGAACCCCCAGGGATCGGGTCCACAGCCCCGCATGGAAGGTGGGGTCTTAGCCTCTGGACCCCCAGGGACGCCCCCAAGCCCCCTGCTGACCTCGCCTCCCCCACTTCCGTCCACCGGCCTCTTGTCTCCTCACATCTACACTGATGGCTTCTTGAGAACACTTCTCATCCTTTCTTTAGTCTCTAATGTTTGTTTTAATACCTCAAGGTTGGGGAAAGCTTTCCACACCATCCATGCAGCAAACATTTGTCAAGGACTGGAGCACATTCTGAGCACCAAGGAATTAAACCCAGTTGGGTCGATTCATAGCCAAGCAACATGAAAACAGTGCTGGCAACATGCCCATATCAGAGGAAAAGGCAAACTGTACGTTTGGAAGTGAAATCATGTATGAAGAACTCACAGTTCCAAACCCCAAAGCCAGCAGAGTACCTGATAAAGAACTCAGGTCTGTCCTGCTGGCCCAGTGGCTAAGAATCCACCTTCCAATGCTGGGGATACGGCTTTGGTCCCTGGTCTGGGAAGATGCCGCATGCCACGCGGCAACTAAGCCCGTGCAGCACAGTTACTGAATCCCGAGCACCCTGGGGCCCACGCTGCACAACGGAAGAGGCCCCCTAAATGAGAAGCCCGCGCTCTGCAACTGGAGAGCAGCCCCTGCACGCAGCAGCTGGCACAGCCCAAAATACTTAAGTCAAAAAAGAGCTTCTCAGGCAAGCAAAAACAGAGTTTATGAGTACTAAACCTGCCCTGAAAGTCTTCAAGAATGGTCAGAAAAATGTCATTTGCTTCTCTGCTTTTCTTCTGTCTCTGGCATTCAAGAGACAGTGGAGTGTATTTTTTAGGTCTGTTTCTCTTTGGTTTTAAATATCAATGCCAGCATTGCTAGTGATTGATTGTGAATGGCTGCCGTCTGTATTTTGGCTGGGGTATGTGCTAGAGACGTGTCTGGGAGCTGCCCAGCAAATGTAACTGCCGATTCTAATTACAATTCTGTCGGGAAAAAGCACTCTCCGGTTTCAAACAACTTTTGGACCAGAGTTGACTTGAGAATTAAGAACTTTGTGTCCTTTCTCACTGTCTTTTATTAGTACATTAAACTGTGTTTCAAGAAAGCCAAGACTCTTCATGTTTCTCCTCCTCAGTAATTGAAATGACTAGCTTAGAGGTCAGGGAGGTAGCGAGATCATGAGGAAAGTATCCTTTGGAAGCAGAAGGGAAATTGGACCCAGAGGGAAATTTCAACCGTGTTTTTCAGATCATCTAAACCTTCCATTAGAGTCTATTGGTAAACTGCGACATAGCCTAAGAAAGAAGCCATCTGCCGATTGTTTATGGAGCAGTGAGTTCACAGAAGCACCTTCTTTCCGCCCGACAGGTGTTTCTGGGCCACAGCTTCTGCATAAACATGTGAGCCTGTGTTTGCGATGGAAGCAGGCGGCCGGAGGAGGCTCCCTCGCGCAGGCGTTCACTCTCGGGCCTTCTCTCCTGGAGACTGGGCACCAGGGCCGTCTGCGGGTTGCTGACTGTGGTTTTCCTCCCTAGATTGTCGGGGACGCGGTCGGCTGGGGCTTCGTGGTGCGCGGGAGTAAGCCGTGCCACATCCAGGCCGTGGATCCCAGCGGCCCGGCTGCGGCAGCAGGGATGAAGGTAAGGATGCGCCCGCGCGCCCGCGCGCCCGCGCCCCCGCGCCCCGTCCGTCCTGCCTGCCCGCGTGCCCGCGCCCCCGCGTCCCGTGGGTCCTGCCTCCCCGCGCCCCCGCGCCCCCGCGCCCCCGCGCCCCCGCGCCCCCGCGCCCCCGCGCCCCCGCGCCCCCGCGCCCCCGCGCCCCCGCGCCCCCGCGCCCCCCGCGCCCCCCGCGCCCCCCGCGCCCCCCGCCCGTCCTGCCTCCCCTCACACTCGCACCTCTGTCCTTTCCTTTGTCCTTTCTGAGCGCGGTTGAGTCGAAGCCAAGAGCTTCGAAGTGAGGTCGAAACTAAGGGAGCGAGTCTTCCTGTCCTTCTGACTCTACCTCTGTGTCTTCTAAATCTCCCTCGGTTTTTTGTTTTTCACATTTCTCTCCTTAACCAATACTTAATTTGAAAAAAGAAAGTTTCCTTTTACTTGTCTTTTTTTTTTTTTGAGTGACAGATACATTTTTATTTTATTTTTTAAATTTATTTTAATTGGAGGCTAATTACATTTCAATATTGTGGTTTTTGCCATACATTGACACGAATCAGCCACGAGTGTACATGTGTTCCCCATCCTGAACCCCCCTCCCACCTCCCTCCCCATCCTATCCTCTGGGTCATCCCAGTGCACCAGCCCTGAGCACCCTGTCTCATGCATCAAACCTGCACTGGCGATCTGTTTCACACACGATGATATACATGTTTCAATGCTATTCTCTCAAATCATCCCACCCCCTTCCACAGAGTCCAAAAGTCTGTTCTATACATCCGTGTCTCTTGCTCTCTCGCATACAGGGTCACCATTACCATCTTTCTAAATTCCGTATGTATGCGTTAGTATGCTGTATTGGTGTTTTTCTTTCTGACTTACTTCACTCTGTATAACAGGCTTCAGTTTCACCCACCTTATTAGAACTGACTCAAATGTTTTCTTTTTAATAGCTGAGTAATATTCCATAGTGTATATGTACCACAGCTTTCTTATCCATTCATCTGCCAATGGACATCTAGGTTGCTTCCATATCCTGGCTATTGTAAACAGTGCTGTGATGAACATTGGGGTACACGTGTCTCTTTCAATTCTGGTTTCCTCGGTGTGTATGCCTAGCAGTGGGATTGCTGGATTGTATGGCAGTTTCCAGTTTTTTAAGGAATCTCCACACTGTTCTCCATTGTGGCTGTACTAGTTTGCATTCCCACCAACAGTGTAGGAGGGTTCCCTTTTCTCCACACCCTCTCCAGCATTTATTGCTTGTAGACTTTTGGATCTCAGCCATTCTGACCAGCGTGAGATGGTGCCTCATTGTGGTTTTGATTTACATTTCTCTGATAATGAATGATGTTGAGCATCTTTTCATGTGTTTGTTAGCCATATGTATGTCTTCTTTGAAGTAATGTCTGTTTAGTTCTTTGGCCCATTTTTTGATTGGGACGTTTATTTTTCTGGACTTGAGCTGCAGGAGCTGCTTGTATGCTTTTGCTGAGTCTTCTGTGAGAACTCCACTGTCTCTGTTCTACACAGAGCACATACTTGTGGTGTTTGTGCAGCCAACAGAGCACATGAAGACCATAAGAAACAGAAAATAGGGAGAAAAAGAGAAGAAAAGTAATGGAGTTTGGAAGAAAAGTCATGGTGTTTGGAAGAGGAGTTTAGTGTTTTGTTTTTTTTCTTACCAGCTCTGTGAATAAGTTTCATAACATCTCATTGCCCGTTTCCTCCTCTCTGAAATGATCATTGTATTTCATTCTGCTGCTTTATGGATTAGGTATGTTAAAACACTTGAAAAAGTGCAAAGAAATACACACACATCAGACAATTGAGTGAATTGTGTAAGATTTTTGAAAAATTTTTCCTATTTTTTGTATTAAAGTAATGAACATAGAGTGTAAAAATTTTGGAAAATACATACAAGCAGGAAAAAAATTATAAGAGCCTATCATCTTTACTAACTGGTAGGTATTTACATTTTTAAGCAGCACTTTGGAAGTATAATTGGCATAAAGTGTATAGCTGTTAACATCTTTATTTATATTCTTCCAGATTTCTTATATGTACATGTACATTTATATACATTGTTTTTATTTATAAAGAAATATGGTATAAGAGGATATTGAGATCATTGGTTTTCTGCTTCAAAACACCTTTATCTCGAAGTTTTATCCTGTCTCACAGAGGACATTTATCTCTTGCTTATCTGGGATCATGGGCGGATGCAGAAGACATGAAAGCCACAGGCTGTGGCTTTCTGTCTTCAACACTTTGATCCACACTCGTCAGTCCCTCTTCTAGAGCAGGAGACCAGTGGAGCTGCAGGTGTGCTTTGGGTCTGCACTGCCCTGATTCCCAGCATTTACCCCCTGGCAGTGACTCACCTTCTGGACAAGAGAGGTGGGCCATCTTGACTGCACAGGTGAGCCCAGAGCAGGGATTACGGTCAGTCTGGGTGATTGATGCCAGGTTGGGGACTGACTGCCCTCTGATTTGAGCACCTCCTTCATACAGAGAGGGGAGCTTCCCTGGTGGCGCAGAGGTTAAAGCGTCTGCCTGCAATGTGGGAGACCTGGGTTTGATCCCTGGGTCAGGAAGATCCCCTGGAGAAGGAAATGGCAACCCACTCCAGTATTCTTGCCTGGAGAAGCCCATGGATGGAGGAGCTTGGTGGGCTACAGTCCACGGGTCGCAAAGAGTCGGACACGACTGAGCGACTTCACTCACTTTTTTTCACTTTCATACAGGGGTCTCTCTGGTGACTCAGAAGGTAAAGAATCTGCCTGCAGTGCAGGAGACCTGGGTTTGATCACTGGGATGGGAAGATTCCCTGGAGAAGGGCATGGCAACCCACTCCAGTGTTCTTGCCTGTGAAATCCCATGGACGGAAGAGCCTAGTGGGCTACAGTCCATGGGGTCCCAAAGAGTTGGACACGACTGAGAGAGCATAAGCAGTTTTCTTTCACAGGCTTGTGCTCTGGGCATGTTCCATGTGCCTTGTTGGCCGAGTCCGTCAGTACGTGGTGGGCACGGTACCAAGGAACCCAGAGCAGGAGAGTTGGCAGGCAGCATCTGTTTCTGTGCCGAGGCTGAATTTTTTCATTTTCTAATGGGACTCTTGGCTATGGGAAATGTTTCATATTTTGTTTCCACAGTAAAGTACCTCCGTATAAATTATTTTTGGCAGAGTGCTTTGCTTCTGAGTGCACACTCACTTGCATGGAGCTTCGACTCAAAGCAGATTTCCTTTGGGGAAAGCAGTGGGTTTATGTTGCAGCTAAAGACCTTGGTTTGCTTAGCCAGGTATATTTCATTGATTTTAGTTCATCGTTATCGATTAATATGCATAACTGTCCTAGATGTTGTCGGTTGATAATTAACTCCTTGATATATCTACACTGATTGATGGGTAACCTGGGATATTTTTGTCAGTTTCAGAAGATAACACTCATTGTTTATATTCTTAGTTTCTCAGGAGCGTGTACAATGGTTTTTGTATGTCGTAGGGCAGTACAGAATTCAGCAGAGCTACATTTCCAAACTTGCATTATACAGCTCTCTAGTCCAGCAAAGTGGAGAGCTGACTCATTTGAAAAGACCCTGATGCTGGAAAGACTGAAGGCAGGAGGAGAAGGGGACAACAGAGGATGAGGTGGTTGGATGGCATCACTGACTCAATGGACGTGAGTTTGGGTAAACTCCGGGAGCTGGTGATGGACAGGGAGGTCTGGCGTGCTGCAGTCCATGGGGTCGCAGAGTTGGACACTACTGAACAACTGAACTGAGTCCAGCAAAATATCCTGTCCTGAGGTTCTGTGATTAAAACAGTTTTCAACTGCTGCACACTATTCCTGTCTTGGAAATTTACAGAAAAGCATATTAGCATACTAAAAATGCTGGGAAATTGAGCCAAAGAAAAAAAGTCTGTTTAAATTATCTAACACAACATGTATCATTTAATAGAAACTCTGAAATGGAATCTTAAGACTAAGATAAAAAAAAAAAAAGACCAAGATATAGCCTTGTTTTAAAAACCTGCTTTTGGCAAAACTAATACAATTATGTAAAGTTTAAAAATAAAATAAAATTAGAAAAAAAGATAAAAATAAAAAAAATAAAAACCTGCTTTTGATCAAACTCTGTATTGGAGTGAATATATTGAGATGTATTTTGAGTTGTACTGTAAGCTAAATGAAAATGACAGATACAGAGTGTAAGAAGTCAGAAAGAGAAAAACAGATATCATATATTAATGCCTTTATATGGAATCTAGAAAAATGGTACAGATGAACCTAATTGCAGGGCAGGAATAGAAACACAGATGTAGAGAATGGACCTGTGAACACAGAGGAACGAAGGGGTGGGAGGTTGAGGGTGGACAAATTGGGAGAGTAGCACTGCCATACATACACCAGTGAAAGTGACATATACACCGGTGACATATACACCAGTGAAAGTGACATATACACCGGTGACATATACACCGGTGACGTATACACTGGTGACATATACACTGGTGACATGTACACCAGTGATATATACAGTTGTGAAAATGACAAATACACCGGTGACATATACAGCAGTGACATATACACTGGTGACATATACAGTAATGACATATACACCAGTGAAAGTGACATATACACCAGTGACATATACACCAGTGAAAGTGACATATACACCAGTGACATATACACCAGGGACATATACACCGGTGACATATACACCAGTGAAAGTGACCTATACACCAGTGACCTATACACTGGCGACATATACATTAGTGACATATACACCAGTGAAAGTGACATATACACTAGTGACATATACACCAGTCAAAGTGACATATACACCAGTGACATATACACTGGTGGCATATTCTCCAGTGAAAGTGACATATACACCCATGACATATACACCAGTGACATATACACCAATGAAAGTGACATATACACCAGTGACATATACACTGGTGACATATACAGTAGTGACATATACACCAGTGAAAGTGACATATACACCGGTGACATATACACCGGTGACATATACACCAGTGAAAGTGACATATACATTGGTGAGATATATACCATTTACATATACACCGGTGACATATACACCAGTGACATATACACCAGTGAAAGTGACATAAACACCAGTGTCATATACACTGGTGCCATATACACTAGTGAAAGTGACATATATGCCAGTGACATATACACCAGTGAAAGTGACATATACACTAGTGCCATATACATCGGTGACATATACACCAGTGAAAGTGACATATACACTGGTGAGATATATACCGTTTACATATACACCAGTGATATATATACCAGGGACATATATACTAGTGACATATACACCAGTGAAAGTGACATAAACACGGGTGTCATATACACCGGTGACATATACACTGGTGCCATATACACTAGTGATATATACACTAGTGAAAGTGACATATATAGTAGTGACATATATACCAGTAAAAAGTGACATATATACCAGTGACATGTACAGTAGTGACATATATACTGGTGACATATACACCAGTGACATATACACTGGATGACATACACCAGTGACGTATATACACTAGTGAAAGTGAAAGTCACCCAGTTGTGTCCGACTCTTTGCAACCCCATGGACTATGCAGTCCATGGGATTCTCCAGGCCAGAATACTGGAGTGGGTTGCCATTCCCTTCTCCAGGGGATCTTCCCAACCCAGGGATCGAACCCAGGTCTCCCTCATTGCAGGCGGATTCTTTACCAGCTGAGCCACCAGGGAAGCTACGGCGTGTAAAATAACAGCTAGTAGCAGGAGCTCAGCTCGGTGCTCTGTGATGTCTGGAGGGGTGGGAGGTCCAAGAGGAGGGGAATGTATGTGTGTATATAGTTGATTCATGCTGTACAGCAGAAATAAATACAACATTGTAAACCAGTTACACTCCACTTTTAAAAAATATTTTTAATGAAAATGAGGGAATACCCTGCTCTTCCATTAAATAAATGTATTTATTTGCTTAGTCTGTTACTTTGTTACAGAAAATGATGAATAGATAATTTCCTAATTTTGCCATATGCATTTGTTATAAAATAAGTTCTATGAAAAGCCCTTGTGTAACCCAGTCCTGGAGGCTTGTTCCCACTGACCTGTCACATCACTGCTGCTCTTGACTTCAGGGCAGTGTGTGTGGGTGTGCAGCCTCCGTCTATATGGGTGGCAGCGCTGACCCTGTGAGAGCCTGTCCTGGGGAAGGAGCCAGTGACCTGGGCAGTGACCTACCCTCTTGGTCTGGGTGGTAAGAGTTGCTCCAAACTCTGGCCAGACGCCTTTGGCCCCACCGACCTGCACGAGCTAACCTAAGACAGTGCAAAGCGCCCACCTTTGCCTCCCGTGCACTTTCTCCCAGGAGACCAGGCTCGCCCCTGAGGTCAGAGCCCGCCTTCTGCGACTTTCCGGTGCAGACGGCGCTTTGCGTCTGGCCCTCTGTGACCTTCCCGTCCAGCGGGATTTTCCTACTTTTACTGTGGCTGCTTAATTGCACTCTTTTCCTTGTAGAAACAGACACCGTGCTGTAATCGAGTTTTCGTGTGTTTGTCATCTCTCGCGTTTAGTCTACCTTGGGGCTTGGAAACTGCAGCGGCGGGGCACCTTTGTGTGGACAGGACAGGCCCAGACTGGAGAGCCTGGGTGTGGTGTTCCCCTCTTCATGCTTCTTGATCTTTTCGGACCCAGAGAGGAGCTCTTTGCCTGCTTAAAGGGAACCCTTAGTCCATGAAGTTTTCCCGGGTAGCTCGGTGGTAAAGAATCTACTTGCCAGTGCAGGAGATGGGGGTTCAATCCCTGGGTTGGGAAGATCCTCTGGAGGAGGGCATGACACCCCACTGCAGTGTTCTTGCCTGGAGAATCCCATGGACAGAGGAGCCTGGTGGGCTACAGTCCACGGGGTCTCAGAGTCAAACACGACTGAGCGACTGGGCAAACACGCATGCTTAATCCATGATGAGGCGAAACCATCGTGCCTGTATTAGAATTTCCTTCTCTGGCAGTTCTGGAAGAGTTCCAGAGAACATGCCCCCTTAGGGCGAGTGGAGAGGATCACCCGCCTTCTCCTCTGGACGGGCTTGGTGGGGTCCATGACCTGCCCCCACGCCCGGCGCCTGCACGCTGCTGACCCTGCAGCCGGGGCGGCTCAGGCAGTCGAGCTGCGGCGGGGACGTCGCGGAGACGGAGACGCAGGCCAGGGAAGCTTCCAGCCCAAGTTCAGCTGTGAATGGAATTGACTCTTAAGTGTTCAGTCAGAAGGCTTTTACATCACCCCCGCTTGTTTGAAATTGTGTTTTCTCTCGTCTGTTTTTGTTCTTCTCTTCATTCCCCCCCCCTCCTCACGCAGTCGCCGCATGTTCGTCCCAAGACCCCAAAAAGGGAGCAGATGTTACCAGAGGCGCCAAATATAACCTTGCTTAAGGTTTTGTCTGAATCAGGACCCGTGTAACAAAGAGGGCAATTCATTACACCTTTTCTGATAAAGTTTTTATACTTATTTCATACTTCTTTCCTCCCTTTCCCAGCCTAGAGAATAATGGTGATAGGATCATCAGAATTCTCACTTGATCCACATCTTTGAATCAGTTATTTTTTGAAATAATTGTATTATCATTTTGGTGGCACTTGCTTTACCACTTATTTACTCATCTTGCCCAGCCAGGCCCTAGTTGCTGCTCTTGGCCTCTAGGTGTGGCACACAGACCTTGTTGCCCTGCAGCACGTGGGAGCATAGTTCCCCGGCCAGGGACTGAACCTACATCCCCTGCCTTGGAAGGTGGACTTTTGACCACTGGAGTGAAAGTGAAAGCGTTAGTTGCTCAGTCGTCTCTGACTCTGTGCGACCCCCTGGACTGTGGCCTGCCAGGCTCCTCTGGCAGGAGAATCCATGGGATTCTCCAGGCAAGAATCCTGGAGTGGGTTGCCATTTCCTTCTCCAGGGGATCTTCCTGACCCAGGGATCAAACTCAGGTCTCCTGCACTGCAGGTGGATTCCTTACCACTAAGCCACCTGGGAAGTCTGGCGTCCCCTTACAGTGAGAATGAATGCCAGTCGCCTTCCATGACCCTCAGAGTCCACTATCTGGGCTCTTTTGGTCATAACATTATCTCCAGCCTATGTTGCTTGTAGCTCCATTGGCCTCAGGCTGAGTGACTGCTTCCATGGTTGTCATTCAAGTTTCAGATTCAATGTCAATTTTTCAGAGAAGCCTTGTTTAAACAGCTTGTCTTCCTCCAGTTAGTCTTTATTTATTACCCTGTCTTATCTTTTCAAGATGTAACACTCATCAGAATTGGATAATAGTACCTAATAGTTTATCATTTGTCTCCAGTAGAACCTTGTCTGCCTTTAACTACTATATTCCCGGTCCTTTTGTAAGTGCTAGAAGCGCATGTGTTGCCTGACCCAGTGAGTTGGTGCTTCTGGAGAAGACTGAGGAGCTTACTCGTTGAACACGGGCGCTGTATCCCCACACCTCTCATACCAAGTGTCTCTTTTTCTTGTTCTTACAAGTCTTGAAAGGGGAGTGGGAAATGTCCTCCCCCCTTGTAAATGAGGAACCTGAGGCCCACTTAGTCCCTTTCTCAAGGTCACCAATCTTGTGAATGCCACAGCTAGCTCAAAATCCGGTCTCTTTGCCCCAAACTCCTAATACTGTTTCCTATTGCATTATTTCAAAAAATACAAACCTGTGGGGCAGAGCTCAGTAGATGATATGTGTGTGTTAGTCGCTCAGTCGTGCCCGACTCTTGGCAACCCCATGGACTGTCGCCCGCCAGGCTCCTCTGTCCTTGGAATTCTCCAGGCAAGATCACTCGAGTGGGTTGCCATGCCCTCCTCCAGGGGATCTCCCAGACCCAGGGATCAAACCCAGGTCCCCTGTGTTGCAGGCGGCTTCTTTACCATCTGAGCCACCCGGGAAGTGGGAGCTGATATCATCCAATAAAACCTCAACCCTGCTGTGAGCTGCTCGGTGGTTCATAACCTTTCCTGTGTCTTGTGTGGAGAATTTGTATTCAGTTCAAGATGAGTTGTTGAGGTGGTCACATGTCCACCTGCCTTTGCTTGCAGAAGGTCAAGTAAATAGTTCTTATTCTTGGCACCAGCCCCTCACCTAGGTCAGGACTAGATCTTGCGGGGTCATCCAAGTGAAAGACATAAAAAAAAAATGCACGTCTGCTAGTTTAATCAAACACTTATCTGAACAAACCACTCAGCCTTCAGACTGTGAAGGAATTTGAGCCATATTTACAAATAAGAAACAAAAGATATCCTTGCTCTTTTCTGGAAAGTTTTTTTCTTTTTTCCTGGTGGGAATAATTAAATCCTGTGAGAAATGGTATTCAAGTGTTCACGCAGCCTCGTGCCAGCTCTCACAGGGATTCCAAGACTCCTGGCTTCTCCTCCTGTTTCCTGCTGGTGTGAATTGATGGATGTGGATGTATGGGGCCTCTTTTCACTGTTTGTTTGTTTCTTTGTGTGTTTATATGGAGACAGAACCATCTGAGTCACAGTAAGGAATTAGTGGTCATTGTGTTCTTTTTTTCCTCCTTTCAAAAATTCCCATTTCTCATATAGAAGAAAAATGTCAAAATCCTGCTTTTTGGGTCTTTCCTCCCCATGGCCACAAAGCCCGTATATTTCATGGAATTTTCCTCCTAACCAAGAAAGCCAAGTTGGCCTCCCAAATTCCTAATTAATTTGCCAAGACTGTTTGGGCACTGGAGTAGCAAATGGTGGGATGACAGTCAACACGTGTGAAGAAAGCTGCATACCGTGAGGTTTAAAAGTAGCTCCTTTGCAGTTGAGTGCTGGAAGGCCGTGCGTGCGGATGCACTGGGCTGTGCTCTCCTCTTGGGGCACGGCTGTGCTCAGCCAACCGGGAGCAGAAGGGCCAGTGCTTTGCTCACCCAGGCCTGGTGGGAGAGTCTGTGGCTCTGGCTGTGGGGAGCCTGCTCCTAGGGGCCTCAGCTCCGACCTCCTTTCTGCTCCCTGCCCTCCCTGCCCACCCTGGAGAAGACAGGGCAGCTCTGCAGTTCTGTGTTCAGTTCATCTTTCTTGGCCACATGCCATCATATCAGGCCTCGCTGGGATTTATGGTCTGGAGAGGGAGAGAGACCGTCACCCCAGAACTCCACTCTGGAGTCTATAAACAGAGGTGCAGGGACAAACAGAGGGCCCGTCTTCTCCTCTGTGTGGGCCAGCGGGGCACGACAAGGCCCACGTCCCCAGGGGAGGGTGCTTGAACTGAGACCTAAAGGATGGGTAGAGACTGGGGCTCCGTGGAGGTCCAGTGGTTAAGGCCGCTTCCAGTGAAGTGGGCACAGGTTCGATCCCTGCTTGGGGAACTAAGAGCCCACACACCCTGTGGCATGGCCAGAAAAAACCACATTCACACTAAGAATGGGTAGAAATCAAGTAGACCTAAGTATATCTGTGCGTTGTGTGCACACGCGTGCACACGCTCTGCCCATGGTTGCAGTGTGTTCAGATGTGCAGGTGTGTGTACACATACACACACGCAGAGTTTATTCCATAAAGAAGAAACTCGGAGTGGAGCCGTTGCCGGGGGCAAGAGCAGGGGGAGGACAGTCTGGGAGTTTGCGGTGGATGGGTACACGCTGCTGCATTTAACGCGCGCCAGACCTACTGGCCGCACAGGGAACCCTGCTCAGGGTCATGTGGCAGCCGGGATGGGAGCGCAATCTGGGGGAGAGGCACAGGTGGGCGTGCGCGGCTGAGCCCCTGGCTGTCCGCCTGAAACTCCCAGCGTTGTCAATAGCTGTGCTCCAGTGTGAAACAAAAGTGAAAAAAGAATGGGACACAGTTGCTTGGAAGGAAAGGGCGACAGCTGAGCCCTGACTGCACTGTGAAGGGCGTTTTGGGAGGAAGGGTGGCCCTGAGCTACAGCGGTATCTGTCAGCCGTCTTTTTATTATCTTCCTCTTAAGGAGCATTTCACAGACATTTTCCCCTTAATCATCTCTCTCCGTAAAATGTAGATACCACAGATAGCTGTAGACCTGTTTATGGACTATCTGTACGTACGAATATGAATGTGTGTGCTTCCTGCATAAAAAGCGGAAGCCTGGGTTTTACGCTCCAGGAGGTAGTTTTTTCCCCTTTGGGAACTAGGTCACCCCCAGTGAAAATGCGTGAGTTGGAGGGGGGAAGGCTAAGAGACTTTGAAAGCTGGATTTTGAATTGAGTCATAACTTTCGTGTGACAGAAGACACAGCCTGGAAGAATAGGGTTTGGAGAGCCGTCGAGGTGCACACCTGCGTGGCTGCCGTCCGCACGGAGCGTTCCCGGCCTCGCGGGGGCCCTGTGGCCTCTTCCCGGTCACCGCCTCCCGGCCGAGGCGGCCCCGTCCGTTCCGTCTGCAGAGACCAGTGCGGGCTTTCGCGTCGGGCCGACTCCAGGCCTGCCCGGGCCTCTGCTCTCCTGACCGAGGCCCGTGTGGCGCCTCCTCCGGGTCCGGTCCGGGTCCGGAGAGGCGGCTGCCGCCCGCCCCTGACTGCGCCGGCTCGTGGGGCGGGTCCGAGGCTCTCTCCAGTCCGGGGTCCTCCCGCTTCCCGGGGCTCCAGCCTTCCGCGGAGTTTTCCTTGTGACCCCAGAATTCTGCCGGCTCCTCCCACGCCCCCCGCGTTTCTGGCCTAGGCTCGCCTAGAAACCCGCGTGAGCGCGTGCTGAGGCGCTCAGCCGTGTCCGACTCGACCCCGTGGGCTGCAGCCGCAGGCCCCCTGCGCGCGGGGCTCTCCGGGAGGACAGGGCACGGGTCGCCGCGCCCTCCTCCAGGGCGGCTCCCGACCCGGGGACCTCTCCTGTCAGCAGGCGGCTCCTTCACCTGGGAAGCCCCCAGAAGGGCGCACTGCTGCGTCCTGAGGCTGCAGGGTCCTTTCTGGACGCCCGTCACCCGGCGAGCCTATCCCCGCCTTTCAGAAACCTCCCAGGAACTGACACGCGCACACACTGTGTGTACATAGGTAGCTGAGGAGGACCTCCTTGCAGCACAGGGAGCTCAGTGCTCGTGCTCACTAAATGGAAGGACGTGTAAAAAGGGAATCGTGCAGGCTCGGGGGGAGGGGACGTATGTGTGTCTGTGGCTGATCCATGTTAATGTACGGCAGAAACCCACACAGTATTGTAATTATCCTTCAATTCAAAGTAAATAAAATTTAATTTTAAAAAAGAGGGGATATATGTATACCTATGACTGGCTCACTTTGCTGTACAGCAAGAATCTAATATAACATCATAAAACAACTATACTCCGATAGAAATTAATTTTGAAAAAATCCCCGAGAAGATTCCCAGAAGTCCTGTCTGCCTTCTCCCTTCTTTCTTCTGATCCATCACATCGCCTTCATCCTGTGGTCCATCCTGTGTTCACCGAGGGCTCAGGTTTCTTGCTTGTGTCTGGCACTGGGTCATGGGAGTGCACAGCTTGGGTGTCAGACACAAGATGTTTGAGTCCCAACTTCACCCCTTCCATAGGACCCAGGATAACAAACTCTAAGCCTGAATACCTTTCTTTTTTGTTTCATTGAGTTATCATTGATGGGCAGTATTATTTAACTTTCAGATGTACAGCATAGTGGTTAACAATTTTTAGGACTTTCCCAGTGACTCAGTGGATAAGAATCCACCTGCCATCGCAGGGGACTCGGGTTCAACCCCTGGTCCGGGAAGCTTCCACATGCCACAAAGCTTGTGCTGCGACTCCTGAGGCCCGTGCTCTGTCTGCCTCCGCGAGGAGAAGCCCTCACCCCTCAAGGAAGAGTAGCCCCCACTTGCTGAAACTAGAGAAAGCAATGAAGACCCAGTGCTGCTAAAAATTAATTCACTTAAAAAACAATTGTTAAAGGTTATACTCCATTTATAGTTGTTACAAAATATTGGCTGTTTTCCCTGTGTCGTACTATAGATCCTTGTAGCTTGTTTGTTTATTTTTAATCTTTATTTATTTGGCTGTGCCGAGTCTTGACTGCTGCCTGCAGGATGGTCCGTCTTCGTTAGGGCTTGCAGGGCCTGCAGGATCTTTACTTGTGGAGTTTGGACACCTGGTTGCAGCATGTGGGAGCTAGTTTCCTGACCAGGGATCGAACCCAGGCCCCGGAACTGGGAGCATGGAGTCTCGGTCACTGCACCAGCGGGCAGGGCCTGGTCTATTTATTTTATACATAGTAGTTTGTACCTTTTAATCCCCTACCCCTGTCTTGCCCCTCCCCGCTTAAATTCTTCACCTTCAACATGACACTTATAATAGTTGCAATTAAATGAAGTGTGACCCAGCACCACAGCTGGCTCATAGTAAAGAGTAACTGTTTGCAGGTGTCATTTATTATATTGCTTGTTAGAATCTTTGTGTTATTCTGTGTCTTCTGGCTGACTCTTGCTTAAGTAACTTTATGTTTACAAACACATAACACAAAATAACAAAACAGTAGCCAAAATAGGATATCATGGGAAACAGAATCCATGTGATCATATGTTTCTGCCATACTGCAGCATGCCATTATGATTCTGTCACTCTCTTAGAAACGCTAAATCTCCGTTTCTCATCTTAAAATGGCAGTGTTGATTGCTTGATGGTGTGACTGTGAGAATGAGTAAGAAATGTGTATGAAGTATCAAGCCCCTTGCCTGTCACATGATAGCTGTTTTGTGAGCATCAGCTAACGTATTTCATCAATATAAGATGTATAGGACAAAAGATGTGACCCGATTTCAGAGCTTATTAAAGGTGCATCTGAAAATAAGCAATTACTGGCATTACATCAAAGTCCAGTCCCACTGATGGCTATGCTTGTATCAGTGGGTTTGTTTTTGTTTTTTGTTAATCTGGGTTGGGAAGATCCCCTGGAGAAGGGAATGGTAACCCACTGCAGTATTCCCGCCTGGAGAATCCCATGAACAGAGGAGCCTGGTGGGCTACAGTCCATGGGGTCTCAAAAGAGTTGGACACAACTGAGTGGCTAACACACACACACAAGCTTTTTTACGTTGAGGTGAAACTAAGCACTTTTATTTGAAACTGGAAAAAGGAATCTTTAGAAACCAAAGGATGGCAAAGCTTGGAAGTTTCTCAGTGTGGTCCTGAGCTGTGCCCGAGTCGCTCTGCTGTGGGGTCCAGCGCTGGCTTCTTGTTTATGCTGCTCACTTATTTGTTTTTGGTTGTTCTAGGACTTCGTGGCTGTGCGCCGGCTTTTTCTGGTTGCAGCGAGCGGGGTTACTCTGTGGCAGTGTGAAGCCTTCTTCTTGCAGGGCTCCTCTTGTGTGGAGAACAGGCTTGAGGTGCATGGGCTTCAGCAGCTGTGACACTCCATGGTGTGTGGAGTCTTCCCAGACCAGGATCAAACGCACGACCTCTGCGTTGGCAGATGGATTCTTATCTACCGCCCCACCTGGGAAGCCCTCACACTGGCTTTCTTTGCTCTCTGTCCCAGGAAACAGAAGGGCAACTGCTGAGACATGCACAGCCTGGAACCCCTCAGTCCTTAACAGATAGATAGGAACTCGATCTTTCTGTGTGTTGTGTGCTGTGCTCAGTCGCTCAGTCATGTCCCACTCTTTGTGACCCCACAGACTGTAGCCCTCCGGCTCCTCTGTGCATGGAATTCTCCAGGCAAGAATACTGGAATGGGTTGCCATGCTCCCAACCCAGGGATCAAACCGAGATCTCCTGCATTGCAGGCGGATTCTTTACCACTGAGTACCAGGGAAGCCAATTTTTCTGGGTCCTAACTACATAGTGTGAGGCCAGCTCCTGTCAGCCCTCTGCAGGTCTCTTCAAAATCAGGTAAACCCAAGCCTGCCTCCAGGTGTAGTCAGGGACCTCCCCAGACTGACCTATATCTGCTAGAAATTCGAAGCTGTCCCAACCAAGGCTGGACATCCTTTTACAAAGCTATACTCCTGGATTTACCCATGACCAATCCAAGTGTCATGGGAAGTAAAGATAAATATAGTAATGTCTTTCCTGTCTCTGCAAATGTGTGACATACAGAAGATTCCACAGTTTACGGTGGTATATCAGTTACAGTTAGCTTCCTTTATGAGCTATGTGAAATCTTGGAAACAGTGGTTAAGATTAGTATTTCTTTGCCACGTGTAAGTTGAAAGAAAGTTAGTTCAAGACCGAGATATGTCGCTGTGGTCTGTGTTTTCACTTTGTTCACTTTCCATTTGCAGCCCCACCTCAGGGGCTAGGATGGCTGCTGTCACTCCAGCCATTAGGCTTACGTTCCAGCTCTCCATAAAGTAAGAAGGGAAGCAGAAGGGCACTGTTCCTCCCTTCAAGATACTCCCAAGAAGCTGCACACACTGCTCCTGTTTATATCCCACTGACTAGAACATGACCACAAATGGCCGCACTTAGCTGCAAGGGAATCTGGGAGATGTTGCGTTTACTCTGGGCGACTCTGGTGGATTCAAGTGTGTCCTGGTCCTGAAAGAAAAGATATATTGAAGTCCTAACTCACAGTACCTAAGAATGTGACTTTATTTGGACATAGGGTCTTCAAAGAGGTAATCAAGTTAAGATGAGCTCATTAGGCCTTCATCCAATTTGATTGGTTTACTTATTAAAAGGGGCTATTTGGACATAGATCCACACAGAAGAAAGATAATGTGAAGTACATGTGGAGAAGATGGCCACGTGATGGCGAGGGATATATCTACACGCCGAGGATTGCCAGCAAACATCGGATGCTGGAGGGTGCAAGGAGGCGCCTATAGAGCAGGAGAAAGTGCGTGGCCCTCGGGCACTGTGATCCCACACTTCCAGCCTCCAGAAGGAGGGTCTCCTACAGAGCAGGAGACAGCCTGTGGCCCTTGGGCACCGTGACCCCACACTCCCAGCCTCCAGAAGGAGGGTCTCCTGTAGCACAGGAGAAAGCATGTGTCTCTGCAAGCACCATGATTCCACACTCCCAGCCCCCAGAAGGAGGGTCTCCTATAGAGTAGAAGAAAGCACGTGGCCCTGTGTCACCGTGATCCCACACTCCCAGCCTTCAGAAGGAGGGGTCTCCTGTAGCACAGGAGAAAGCACGTGGCCCTGTGTCACCGTGATCCCACACTGCCAGCCTCAAGAGCTTCAGACGGTGAATCTGCGTGCCTGATGCACGTGGTGCCCTGTGGGTCCGCTGGTAGCAGAACAAGCGAGGCCCCTGTGCTCGTGGAACTTCAGGTCCAGAGAAGAGGCAGATGGTAATTCTTCACTCAGATATTTAATTACGAGCTGTGGTGTGTCTGTTTGGTGGGAACATGACTGGGAGCAAGACTTGAGGTCTCAAATACACATTTTTGTAAGTTTGCACGTTTCATTCATTTTCAGAATTCCATGCTCAAGGTTGCAAAGTCATGTGCTGAGCCTGCCCTTTAGCCTTTAATTTTAGAGTCTCTTACTTCTACCCATCAGTTTTTTCCTGCCAGATAAAGTCAACGATTGTTAGTATGACAGTTACAGCTTGCAGGTCTCCCGGGAGGGCCTGTGAGGGAGAGGGAGATGATGGGAGCCAAGTCAGGAGGACATTCGTTTGGCGGAGGCTTGGGCCCCTGGAACGGGAATCACGGATGTTGAGTTGATTGAATGCTTTGTTTTCCACATTCCTGCTCCTCCTCCAGTCTCTTCCATCTCAGTGAACATCGTTACCGTCCACCCAGCTGCTGAGGCCAGAAATCTAGAAGTCATGCTTGCCTTTTTCTTTTCCCTCCAATTCCAGATGCTTCCAAAATGTATCTCAGATGCCTCTGTTTTTCTTTATTTTCCCAAATCCAAACCACTGTCTCCTCTCACCAGGACTACCGTGGCTCTAACTGGTCTCCTTACACCTACTCTTTTTTTCTTTACATTAAAAAAATTTTTTTCAAAGTTTTGGCTACGCTGGGTTGCTGCACACAGACTTTCTATAGCTGCAGCGAGCAGGGGCTTTTCTGTAGCTGCAGTGCCCGAGCTCTGCGTTATGGTGGCGGCTCTTGTCACAGCACGGGCCCCAGGGCACGGAGCCACAGGAGTTGTGGCCTGTGGGCTTGACGCTCATGGGGTCTTCCTGGACCAGGGGTCAAAACTGAGCCCCCTGCACTGGCAGGCAGCCTCCCAACCCCGGACCAGCAGGGAGGCCCACTTACACCCCCTCTCGCAGCCTTGTCATTCATTCTCCTCCCGGCAATCAAGCCAGCCAGGCCCTGCCGCTCCCCTGCTTGACGGCCTTGGTTGGTTCCATGTTGGGATCAGGGTAAACTCTCAGAGGGTCACTTCCGCTTCCCGGGCCCAGGTGATCTGACCTCTGCTTGCCTTTCAGACCTTCTCTCCTGGCCTCCTTCCTCTTTGCTCATCTCCATCACCACATTTTAGTTCCTCAAGCCAGTGGTTGCTTTCTCTCCATAAAGTGAAAGTCGCTCAGCCGTGTCCGACTCTTTGTGACCCCATGGACTATACTGTCCATGGGATTCTTCAGGCCAGAACACTGGAGTAGGTAGCCTTTCCCTTCTCCAGGGGATCTTCTGAACCCAGAGATCGAACCCAGGTCTCCCGCATTGCAGGCGGATTCTTTACCAGCCGAGCCACCAGGCAAGCTTGCATTTGCTGTTTCTTCCACGTAGAATTCTCTTTTCTTGGCTCCTTGGCTTTGACACCTCACTTTAAACGCTTCCTCCTCTTTAGTTTGGCTGGGAAGCCTTTTTTTGCTTGTTTGTGTCTCACTGCTCGGCACGTGGGATCTAGGTTCCCCAGTCAGGGCTCAGGCCTGCACCCTCCGCAGGGGACATGGGGTCTCGATCACCAGACCACCAGGGAAGTCCTAGGAGGGGACGTTTTCGTAGCATTTCTGCCCACATCTCATTGGCTGAGACTGTACTGTTCAGCCACTTCAGGGGGGCTGGGAATTTGAGTGCTTCGTGTTCTACCTTTCCGAGGGCGAGAGAAAGAGTAGACGGGATGAAGTGAGCTGAGCCAGACTGACAGTGTGAGCCAGAGCCCTCGCCGCTCTCAGATCTCCCTGCTTGTTTCCTTCACAGATATGTTTGTGTTTTCTTTGATCCCTTCCAGAACACGTGCTCTGTGGCAGGGGTAATAGCTAACCTTTTTTTTTTTTTTTTTTGCTACATGCGCATTGAGCGTTTGTTGAGTCAATAAATTAACTTCTGTGGGTAGAGACAGTGGAGACTCTACTTCAGGCAGCATCACAGCTTTACTAGACTACAAGAGCTTCTTAGCGGCAGGCAGACAGGGGGACTTCATTCCAACGCCTGCCACACACCACGTGACACCTAACAGTGCTCAGACAGGGGGACTTCATTCTAACGCCCGCCACACACCACGTGACACCTAACAGTGCTCACCGTTATTTTTAAAATCTCATTTAATGATTCCATTTATTCATGGTCAAATAAATAATTGGGAGTCCGTTCCCGAAGCTCTGTAATTAATATTCTAAAGCAGAGAGACAAATATAAGGTGTCCTGCAGACCAGCAGCGGCCATATAATTCATACGAAGATCGCGGGCGTCTGGCCTGGTACAGAGTTGGTGCCCATGTTTGTCTTCTAAATGAATTTGAAAATGGATGTCCAGACAATGTATTAGTTATTTCAGATAAAGAGGCAGATGGCACTGAATGTAGTTGTATAAAACGGTAGCCTTTCCATTTAACATTTTGGGGCCCTGTCTGGTCCTTTCAGGAGATATAATGGAGAACTAGTGAAAACACTTCTGAGATCAATTAAAGCCACACTGGCCGAGTGATGGTACGTGATGAGAGCCGTGCTAGGTCATCTCTGCTCGAGTGATGGTACGTGATGAGAGCCGTGCTAGGTCATCTTTGCTCGAGTGATGGTACGTGATGAGAGCCGTGCTAGGTCATCTCTGCTCGAGTGATGGTACGTGATGAGAGCCGTGCTAGGTCATCTCTGCTCGAGTGATGGTACGTGATGAGAGCCGTGCTAGGTTATCTTTGCTCGAGTGATGGTACGTGATGAGAGCCGTGCTAGGTCATCTCTGCTCGAGTGATGGTACGTGATGAGAGCCGTGCTACGTCATCTCTGCTTTATCACTGAAAACAGCAATTCTGGACAGAGGTATTGTCTCCATTTTTACAGATGGGAAAAAACTGTGGTTCAGAGGGTTAAGAACTTTGCCTGAGGTTAAGATTTGTGTGTGAACTCAGACGTACCTGGCTCTAGACCCTGTGCTTTGGAACCGTTACTGTAAATGTGTGGAAGTGATTATATCAAGAGAAAAAATAAGCCAAAAATGCCCTTACTGTGCCTTAGGGATTTAGCTGCTCCTGTGGACAGAGGATAATACTGCGTTTGGGTTGGCGCCGCCCTGGCTCTTGTTGTGAAACTGTGTCCTCCAAGAACTTGACCGTGATGGTCGGCATTCTTGTGAGCTAAGAAATTCAAATGAATAAAAGGCTTGACAGTACAGGCTTGAGCTTTGAAAACTGGAAAGAATGTGTCCGTGTCTCCGAGCCTTGTGTATCCCAGGGATTCGAGTGGCCCAAAGCAGTTCATTTTAGGCTGTAATATGACAATGTAAGCTGGGCTCCGGAACGAGTATGTTCTGCTGTTGGAAGGCTGAAAGCACGAACCTTAGTGTCCCGGGATAGCAAGCGATTACATCGTCAGGAGCCTCACGCAGCACCCGAACTAGGCACCGTCAGAAACCTCGCTCCACTCAGCGCTTCGGCACCTGCTTCCCTCCGCTGTCTGTCTCTCTGGCACTGGTTTGGTCCTCATTCTGGCTGCGCCCTGTCTTTCGATCTGTCTGCCTTTGCCCTAAGGATCCGTTTCCTGCTCCGTTTGTCATTCAGCCATGCACACACATCCTCCCCGTGGAACCAGAGAGTGGACCTTCAGAAGGCCTCCGGGTTGGCAGGGACCCGGGCGGCTCTGGTCCCTGCAGGCCTCTCTGGGCCAGAGTAGACCTTGCTGGTTTTTCGACATCACTTTCAAACTAGTTTGACTTCTGGCAGGGGGAAGAAGCTGTTGACAGCGTTTAATGGTCATTGGCTAGATGTTATTCTTGGCTGTCATCCAGGGTAGATTTATAAATGTGTTTGAAGTTCACCCATATAAAAATGTCTTTTGAATTTCCAACACCAATAGAAGTGTTATTCCCACTACCAGTAATCAGAAACTGAGAGCTGAAAAGATTCCACTGGTTCTTAACATTATGTACGGGTCATATGCCTCTGAGAAAGTAGTGGCAGCTGTGGGCATTTTTCCTAGAAAAAAAAGGGCTGTGTGTGTGTGAGAGACAGAAAGTGAGAGACAGAATCACAAAGGGCCGTGTGTGAGAGACAGAGAGTGAGAGACAGAGTCACAGCTGCACAGTTTAGTGCTGTTTATGGATCATCTACCTTTGGACCCAGGCTCTAAATCTCCTGGTCTAACCTCATTTTACAGGTAAGGAAAGTCAAGTCCACAGAAGTGAAGTGACTTAGGCAGGCTTAAGGAAGATAACCAGAACTAGGCTCTGAGCACTCCTGACCGTGCTGTGAAATTGTGTGTGTGTGAGAGAGAGAGAGGGAGAGAGAGGGAGAGAGAGCAGTTTCATGCCTGGCCTGCCCTGGGGAAACCCAGTTTGTATTATTTCCATCCCTTCTCTGCTCCACCCCTGCCATCATAGTCATTTCAGTAATTAATATGATCTGGCCTCTTTTGAGTTTATATTATGTTCAACTGTTTTTAATAGTAATAATGAAAATGCTTAGCTTTGGTTAAACATAGGTCAAAGAATATTACATTTCTCACAACTTCCTGAAACAGAGCTGAGCAAGTACTATTAACTCCATTTTACATCTTAGAAAATCAAAGACCCAAATTAAGTTGTTCCGGGCCAAGTACAGAGTGAGTTCAGCTCTTCTCATCGGTGAATTCCAGCTGGGGGACTGGACTTCTGTCTAATCCTCTTGTTTGAAACGAGCATAAGCAGGAACACGCAAATCCTTGAGTGAATGCCCAGACCACTGTTCCTCAGCTTTCAGCGTCCCTCAGAATCACCTGGAAACCCCAACAACGATATCCAGAGGTAGGGACTCCCTGGTCTGGGGCGAGGCTGGTTCATCAGCAGTTTTCAGAAACTCACAGGTGATTTCCCCGTGCAGCTGCCGAGTGAGGCGCACCACCCAGACCCTTAAAGGATGTGCTCCGCGCTGCCTCATCCTTCCGGTGCTGGAAGACAGGCTGTGCGGGCTCCGTGCCTCAGGTTCAGGCGGAAGGCGGGGTTCCGTGGCTTCTCTCTGAGACACTGCAGAGGCGCGTGCGTGCTGTGCGTTTCGCTCGGAGGTGTCTCCTTGCCGCGCATTGGTTCCAAGCATATTTGACTCATGATGTCACACTTCTCACGAAGCCGGACGGCAGCCCCCAGCCCCTGACCGTGTGCCCGAGCCCCCGTGACGTCTGCGACCAGCGCAGCGGCTTTGAATCGTTGCAGCTGGGCCTCGTGGCATTCCAGAAGCCCGGCTCCCCGGGAGCCAGCCTCAGACACAGCTCTGCCCCACGTCCCTGAGGAGGGATGGGCTTCCAGCCCCTTTGGATGACGAGGCTGCCACAGAGCTGCCAGGGCGCAGCTGCGGTCCCGCAGCCTGGGAAGATCCCACCGTGTCCTGTTCTCTTTGAACGGCAGAAGTTTTTTTAAAAGAGAAGGAAAACGTACGGAGGCAAGTTTAAGGCTAGTTTAAGGAGGTTGATTTCTTGTGAATTCAAATACGCGTCGGGTATTTCGGTTTAAAACGTGGATTTTTCTCTGCTGAGGAGAAACTGTTTCCTTCCCCCTCCTCCTTCATGCTAGGCCTGCGGCCAC
Source organism: Bos taurus (assembly GCF_002263795.3). Classification (NCBI taxonomy): domain Eukaryota; kingdom Metazoa; phylum Chordata; class Mammalia; order Artiodactyla; family Bovidae; genus Bos; species Bos taurus. Next base: position 81,422,443 of record NC_037341.1, read on the forward strand.
CCAGATTTGGCTGCAGCTTCTGCTGACTGGGGAAAAGCTCCCAGGGCAGGCGTTGAGACGCGGCTGTCTTGCTGGGGGGCGGGGAAGGCCAGCCATCTGCCCAGGAGGCCCCCAGAGCCCCCCGCTCTCAGACGAGAGAGAAAGCTGCCTTTGTCTGGGGCCGCGTGTGACCAGCTGCTGGGCCTCGGTGGGGCCACAGTGGCCAACTGCACTGCGTTCTGGCCTGCATGAACCCACAGCTGGGCCGATGAGCTCAAGTTCCAGAATAATCAGGGCCAGGCACAGGCCTCATCTGTGTGGGCCCACAGGTGGCATGACCGCCTGCTGCCTTGGAGAGGTCAGGGGGCGGGGTTGCCTTGGAGAGGTCAGGGGGCGGGGCTGCCTTGGAGACGTCAGGGGGCGGGGCTGCCTTGGAGAGGTCAGGGGGCGGGGCTGCCTTGGAGAGGTCAGGGGGCGGGGCTGCCTTGGAGAGGTCAGGGGGCGGGGTGCCAACTGTTCTTTGTGTGCTAAGACAGTCGTGTCCGACTCTCTGCGACCCCATGGACTGTAGCCCACCAGGCCCCTCTGTCCATGGGATTCTCCAGCAAGAACACTGGAGTGGGTGGCCGTGCCCTCCTCCAGGGGACCTTCCCAACGCAGGGATCGAACCCGGTCTCTCATGTCACCTGCATTGGCAGGCGGGTTCTTTACCACTGGCGCCAGCTGGGAAGCCCCGAGCTGCTGTGGGCCACCCGCTTCCGTGTCAGCTGGAACCAGAGCTGTGTGGCCCGGCGTGGTGCCTCAGGCTCTGGGGAAATCTGTCACTCCCTCTCTCGGAGCTTCCGATCGTGTGGAGGTGGGATATATACCGAGAGGGCTGGGAGAAAATCCGTGTCTGTAACTAGGTGTTCCATTTGGGGTTTTTGTTTGTTTTTTAATTGTGTGTTGCACCAGCTCTTCTCTGCAGACGTGGGATCTCTGGTTGCAGCGTCTGAGACCCTAGTTCCCCGACCAGGGATGGAACCCGGCCCCACCATGGAGCAGGGAGCCTTAAGCTTGGGACTGGCAGGGAGGTCCCCGGCGCTCCGTTCTGCAGTCCCGAGTCCACGCCCGCCCCCACTGCACCATTCGCCAACTCTGTGTCCTGACCCCCAGTGTGAGTCCTCGCCCCACACGCTCAGCGCCCTGGGGCATGTTCCGTCTCATCTGGAGGCCAGCACCAGTGTCTCATCAGCATAGCTGTGCCTCCGAGTCCTTGCTTGCCTTTGCCTTAAACCTGCCTCTTCTCTCAGTCCTCAGCTTCCATCCTCAGATCTTTCAGTCCTGTCTGGCCAGTCAGCTTCCATCTTTATGTCTCTGTCAGATTTCTGCTGCTGGAACCCGAGCTCTGACTCGCTTATCCTCTGTCTCAAGCCTGTGTGACTGTTCCTGTTTGACGCTTCTTTTAGAGGGTCTGGTGGTGGGCGAGAGAGTCCTTCTTGTTGGACAGGCAGTGGGAGGAGCAGATAGATACAGGCTGGTGGTTGGGGCGCCTGGGCAAGCTGGAAGCTGCCAGCCCTTCTGCGTTCATCTCTCACCTCAAGGGCAACCGAGAGCAGCTGTAGTCCCGTTAACGTCGCTGCGTGTGTGGTAATAACTTCTCCCTACCACTCGTTTCCTTCTCCCTGGGCATTCAGTAAGTCCCTCCGTCGTTTATGGCTCCCAAATTGTCATGTCTGGCTGGGCGACTCCAGCTTTCTTTCCTGAAGGTTCTGGAATGGGATTATTGGGGAGGCTGGAGAAGAAATCCCTGGAGGACTATGCGGGACCCTGGGTGGGGAAGATGCCCTGGAGAAGGGAGCAGCTCCCCACTCCAGTACTCGGGCCTGGAGAACTCCATGGACTGTACGGTCTGTGGGGTCGCAGACAGCTGGACACGCCGGGGTGTCCTCGAGTGTATGAGCTCACGGCCGGTGGGGTTGAAGCCGCTCTCCTCAGCCGGGGACAGGACCGCAGGACCCAGGTCCGGGGCCACATAGGGTGGGGCAGGCTGCACTCCATGGCGTCTCTGCGGGCCTCTGTCACCAGGGCAGCCGTGAGCCATGCCGGCTTGTACACCTACCTTCCAGATGCTATGCACATTTCTCCCGTGCTGACTCGACTCCGAGGCTGCCTTGGAGAGGGACTCTGGGAAATGGACTTCTTGCTTGGCCGAGTTGACACCGCGTAGCTCTGTTCCCTTGTTTATATGTATGCCCTTCCTAATAAGTGGCCCTCAGAATGCTCCTGGTACAAGTATGAGGAGGGGATGGGGAGAATAAACGTGAGATCCACCCAGTGAAGGAGAACGGGGTATCCTCACGAGCGGTAGCTCCTTCTCTGCCTGCGGTACTGGTGCATGCTGTTGTGTGTGGAATTGAGTTGCATAATCTAGAATGAGGTTGCTTTCACTGTTGTCTCTGTGAGCAGAAACCCACTCTGTCTTCTTCCCTCTGGCTCCTTGAGGCTGGGGCCCAGAATGGATTAAGTGTTTAAAGTAGGAGCTCTCGGTTTGGTCTTCTCTCTCCAAACTTCTAAGAGAACTGGTTCTGGCAAACTCGAGTTGTCTACACGACCTAGCTTATTTTGGCTACTTCGTGAAAGAAGCAATATGACCAGGCTGAATATGACCATCTGGAAAATGTTCCTGGAAGCATTTTTAAATGCCCAGAATGGAAGTCAGCTTTTCAGGGTTAGCCTATAATCACTTTCTTACATACAGGCTTAGTAAGAAGAGTTTGGTCCTGGCTAAGAATCCAGTGGATTAGCCTTAGAAGTAAACATTCATTCGAGCTGACCGGGAGGGCAGACTGCTTAATGCGACTATGTCTGGTATGTCCTCTGGGCATGGTGGGAAGGAGGAGCCCGTCTCTGCTGGGCTCAGACTGGCGCTACACCCGTTGCCTAACGCGTGTCGTCTCCTGTCGTCTTCGTCACACAGCCCTACGAGCTGCAGATTAGCTGTGTCTTACAGTCGAGGCTGAAAGAGTGACTCACAGCCTCTGCTTGTGCAACTCAGTGACAGAACGAAAAGCCAGATTCCCCCAGGTCTGCCTGGCTCCAGGGCCCTTAATCTTCCCATCGTATCACGGTGCTCTTCACGTCAATTGGCATTGTTCTCCTTTCTGCTCTTCAGCTCGTCCATCTGGCTAATCTTGGCAAAATGTGTTATCAGCTCTGCCAGGGGTTAGGCATTTCTCCGGGAATGGAGACATTGGAGGGATGCCCAATCTTCAAATCCACACATTCTCTGGGTCTGTGTGTGAGGCTTCTGAAGTGGACCTGCCCCGAGTGTAACACGCCGTGCCGTGCCCTCTCTTTCCCACTGGACGGCGGGAGCCGGGAGGTGGCTGGCTTTCCTGCCCCAGCCCTGCGCCGCGTCAGTGTGGAGCTCTCCTGACCCTTCGGCGCAAGTCCCTGAGCTGAGACGGTCTGGGGAGGCTGGTCGGCAGCCTCTTCTCTGCACGCACGGATTTCTGGGTCCTGAGTACGGCCCTGGCCACTGGTGGAGTCAGGAAGGGGCTCCAGAGCAGAAGTGTGGGCTCCGCTCTGCCCCCTGGGAGCTCTGCTCCCGTTAGCCTTCTCTAAGACAGTCTAAGGGTCTGGGTCCCGGATATCCTGCCCCCCAGGAGGTTGCTCCATGCTTAGTCCTGTTTATAATCCTTTTACTTTTCCCGTCAAAACACTACCAGCTCGACAGTGGCCTGTGTATCTGTACAGAGTGCACACACACGTGCGCACACACACAGGAGCAGCAGCACTCCTGAGGAAGAGTGGAGGAACGAGGCCCGCCTCACTCGGGGGCCCCTGGTCGCCCAGCGCGGAGGACTCCACCCCCGTGCAGGGGCCCGAGCTCCACCCTTGGGGTCCCAGTGGGGACTGGGAGCCGGCAAGCTGTGCAGCCGGCCTAGTGAAAATATTTAAAACAAACAGAAGACTAGACTCAATCGTACATGCTAGAGAATACCATCAATGCACAGCAGACCCCCCCTTGTGATTAAAATAATATATGAAAACACCTGTGGGGTGGGGTGGGGTGGGGTGGGAGGGAGGCTCAAGACAGAGGGGACACATGCATCCCTGTGGCTGATACGGCAGAGGCCAACACAACATTGTAAAGCCATTATCCTCCAATTAAAAACAAATTAATTTAGAAAATATATGAAAACGCATTGCATTTGTGAAAACAAAGTTGTAATGTATGTTTTTGCACAAAAACATGAATAACTTTATGAATAACGTTACTGTCTTCCGTGTCTCATTGAATTTGAACATCTTGGGTATATTAATTTTACATTTTAGTGTAATTCAGAAAAAAAGCATAATTTCTGGGTGTCAAATGGCGAACGACAGACATTCTAAGGGTAAACTGCTAATTGAGTAAAGGTTTCTTGTGGAGGAAAGAATTCAGGGTCAGCGAGGAAGTGTGACCTGGAGCCTCTTTGCTTTGGCCGTCAGCTCCTGTGGGAGTGAATGCTTGTGGTCAGAACGTGTCTCCCGCTGGTGGAAGACCCAGTCTGCAAAGAGGGGGAATTGTAGGGAGCTTCCGTGTCCACAGGGCCGCCAGCTGTGTGTGGGAGGAGCGGGGTGTCATCACGGCATGTCTCCTGCCGTGTGAAGGCTCCCGGGTGTCAGACTCCTCCAGCAGAGCAGGACGTCCGGGGAGTCCAGGGGTTATCGGCGCCTGCGTTGCTTCTGTTCAGTTCCCTGAACCTGGGCAAACCACCGGGCCAGAAGCGTGCTGTCTTTAGCTCAAGCAGCCCCCGGACGCAGTCCCCGTGCAGTCATGAGTTGCCTGTGGGGGGGACGGAACTGCCAGTGTGGACCGCAGATCCTCTGCCAGCCTGGCCCGCGTCTCAGAGCACGGCCAGGAAGGCGCACGTTCATCCTGACTTGGGGAGCCCAGGCTCTCTGGACTGACCGCGAGCTCCTCACGGCCGAATCCCCGCCAGGGCGTCACGACCACCCCCACCCCCCGCAGCCGAGCAGAGTGGACCAAGGCTGGCCTGGGTCTGAAGGGAGCAGATTCTTTCTGAAGCCAGCAAGCACTCTGAGTTTTTCCATTGGCAACAAAAGTTCTCTAGCGGGCTTTTGTTGTTGTCCCTGTTGTATTGTGGAAGAAAGTTGTTCTTGCACACGTTGGTGTTCCTTCAGGGCTAATTGTGGAGTCTGCTCTCCGGGGACACCGCAGAGCCGTATAGCCTCTGAAAAGGCTCCGAACGCAGGGGAAGGCTGGAATTCTCTGGAGAGCAGCTCCTGTGTGTGTCTGAGAGCCGGACCTCTGCCTCCTCCCACGCCAGCCACTGTCCAGCCAGCTGCATGCTTGGTGGAGAGATTTATGAACTGAACCCACAGCTGCAAGTTGTCTTTCTTTTTTTCCAGGAACAGTGTTGCGCTGTCAGAGCTATTACGCAATAAGCATAGACACACAACTTATCTCCTCCAGGAATGTACCAAACTCCTGAGTAGTATCCTTGTTGAATCTGAGCGTTTATAAACATAAAGCATTCTGTGGGTGGAAGGAACTCATGCGAGAGGTGTGACTGACGTCTTGACGCAGCTTATGTCTCTAGTGCTGTGTCCAAGGACCATCCGTGAGTCTAGTTAAATGCTGTGTGACTACTTCAGTTCTGAAGCAACTTTATTAAAGTGAATATCTTAGGGACAGGAGCAGAGATTCTTCTAACTGAATCCCACTGTTCTGCTTACTTTAAAATTATGCTGATTATTTACTGTGGCTTATGGATTCTTTATCCTTATGGAGTTCTGTTGGATTGGGAAACTTTTTCTCTTATCACCCTGTGGGGTTTTTTATGTTTTTCTTTTTAAAAATGTTTCTTTCTTTTATTGAAGTATAGCTGGTTTACAATAGCATGTTAGTTTCGGGCGTTCAGCACAGCAAGTATCTACCTATCACTGAGTCAGCAATTCAGAATAAATAAATGTGTATGATATTCTTCTTCAGATTCTCTTCCCTTATAGGTTATTACAAAATATTGAGTCTCGTACACATGTCACACGGCTCATCCTTTTTGGTTGTCTTTTTTTTATACAGTAGTGTGTATACATTAATCCCAACCTCCTAATGTATCCTTCCTATTTAAATTTCTCCATTTAAAATAAGTATGTTTAAATTTCTGATATGAATGAAAAACTGCAACTTGACATCTATTTCTGTTTCCCAAACCAGAACCCAGCTGGCTTCCCACCTGTGGACCTGTGTGATGGTCTGACTCTGTTTCAACAGTCTGCATCCACGGGGCTCTTTTGGAGGGAGAGGTTGTACAGGAAGAGGGGCAGAGAGAACATTTATTTAGCTTCACTGCTATTAAACACTGGGCTTAGTACCTCGTCAGGTTTGATCCCCATAATAAATACAATCCCCATTCTACAATTGAGTAAAGTATAACTCAGAGAATTTGTAGCTTGGCTGAACTTGTAAATTATAAAAAGAAAGAGTTTAAAAAATTGATTGTACTGTATAGAAAATGTACAAATTATTCATGTACATCTCAAACTATATTACAAAGCAAATCACGAGTGGAACTGCTACCCAGGAATTCTAAGATCATGGATTAGTTGTCTGCTTCTGAATTTTGTATAACTTTATCGTACTGCAGTCTTCATACTGGGGACATGTTTAGAAGTGGACTCCGGGACCATAGCTTATGCACATATGTTACACCTAATGAGACCAATTGTTCTGTCCTTTACTGAAAGTAAAGAGGGATAATCTGCAGCGTCACTGTAATGCATCTTGTTGCTGTTGCTGGCCTCACGCATGTCGGATCTTGGTTCCCCGACCGGCTTCCCCGACCGGAGATCGAACCCACGCCCCCTGCGGGAAGGCAGAGTCTTAACCCTGGACCGAGAGGGAAGTCCCTGTAGTGTGTCTTTTAGACCTCTGCCGTTGCTGTTATTTTGCCTGGAAAATCCCATGGATGGAGGAGCCTGGTAGGCTGCAGTCCACAGGGTCGCTAAGAGTAGGGCACGACTGAGTGACTTCACTTTCACTTTTCCCTTTCATGCATTGGAGAAGGAAATGGCAACCCACTCCAGTGTTCTTGCCTGGAGAATCCCAGGGACGGGGAGCCCGCCGGGCTGCCGTCTATGGGGCCACACAGAGTCAGACACGACTGAAGTGACTTCGCAGCAGCAGCAGCAGCAGTTGCTGTTATTTACATGTTGAGAACACTTAAGCGCATGAGAGCACCTCCTCCTACACTCCTTCATTTGTACTTTTCTCAACTTCATGTCTAAAAATCGTGTCTCCCTTGCAAATGGAATGTAAGCAAACTCTTGGCCTAGTTCTTAGCACCTAAGCAACCAGGAGACCAAAGTTGCTATAACAGTTGTTCAATAGTTGTTTGATCACTAATGAAGAGGAGTCATTTTTTCTTTTTCTTTAAATTTTTTGACTGCGCCACATGGCTTGCAGGATCTCAGTTCCCCAACTAGGGATTGAACCTGAGCAACAGCAGTGAAAGCCCAGAATCCTAACCATTAGGCAACCAGGGAGCTCCCAAGTAGGTATTTTTTCTCATATTAGAGCTGAAAGATGCTGTAAAGTCTCATATAATAATATACACTTTTTCCCAGCCAGCCCAATTGATCGAATGAAGAACTAATGCTTGGAGAAGTGAGGTAGCATGTTCAGAATGATTCAGCTCTCTGGGTGCAGAGCAAAGACGAGACTTTATCTCCTGCCTGCTGACCCAGGCTTTCTCCATTGCCCGTGCTTAATTTGTGTGCGTGTATCGTCTCTCAGTCATGTCTGACTCTTTGCGACCCCGTGGACTGTAGCCCTCCAGGCTCCTCTGTCTGTGGAGTGAGTTGCCACTTCCTAGTCCCAGGGATCTTCCCAACCAAGGGATCAAACCCGGGTCTCCTGCACTGCAGGCGGACTTTACCACTGTCCCACCTGGGAGCCCCCTTGGGGAAATCCTCACTGGGGAGGCAGGAAGGAAGGAGAGAAAGAGCAGGTCCCAGAGACACACGTTTTAGGATTTTTTCTTTTTATGCGAATAAGCTGAACTTTATAGATGACTGAAGGGTGCCTCACATTGAACATGGCAACCCCCATGCTGTGTTGATACCTGATACGAACATCCTCACCCACCTACAGAAGACAGGCGCTCCTGAGCCTTCTGCTGGCCTGTCTCCATTGGGAAGCAAAGATCACAGTAACAAAAAGGGAACGTCAGTTAAAGGCACAGATTAGGTGATGTAGTCACCATGGCAAATGGTGTGGCTTGGGGGGTTTTCTGGCTGAGTTATATGCAGCGTTGTTACCAAGGGTCATTATGCAATCCTTTATTCACCTTGAGTTCTTCCTCTGGGAATCTTTAAAATCTGCACCCAGGAATCATTACTGTTCACCTCACTCTAGCAGAAGAGTTATGAATAAATGTGGTTATTTAAACTTTGGTTGAGGATCATGAGACCTGATAGGTCTAGCCCAGTTGTAAAGATTAGTCTGATTTATGCTGTTTTCATTTCAGTATTTATTTTATTTACTCACCTGGCTGTGCTGGCTCTTAGTCGAGGCACGTGGGCTTTCAGTTTGCGTTGCGGCGTGCAGGGTCTTCATTTGCAGCGTGCGGGGTCTTCAGTTGCGGCGTGCAGACTCTTAGCCGTGACAGGTGGGATCTGGTTCTTTGACCAGGAGTCAGACCCCGACCCCCTGCCTCGGGAGTGTAGAGTCTTAGCCGCTGGACCACCATGCAGGTCCCTGAGTTATACTTAAAAGAGTAAAACCGCCCCCTTACCATTTTCCTTATCATTCCCCTGATGATGATGAAGTGAGCATTACTCCATTTTTCAAAGATGCTGGAAGGAAAAATCAAATCATTGTCCTTAAGACACTTGTGTGTGAGAGGTGCTTAGATACCACATCGAGGTGTGTTTCCATGTGGTATCAGGGGCCATTTGGGGGGAACTGGTCATCACTCAGGGGACAAGGTAGCCTGAGGCTTCAGTATACAAGCATGTAAAGAAGTTTGGGAAAAACGTTAGGTGGTCCTGTCAGCCACTAGAACGCTGCCCGTGTGGACTGGCAAGCCGCACCCTGAGAAGCGATCCAGGTGTACGGATCAAATGGCTGGACTTTCCAGGTATGGATACAAAAAGGAAAGAAACGTAAAATCACCCATTAAGAGACAGTGCTCCATTTAAACATTTATGCTGTTGCTCTCGCAGTCTTGTATGTTAGATTATGGAAGCCATGGTGTAGTAATTTGGAGCAGAGTTTAAAGAACTTTCTGGCGCTAGTGGTAAAGAAAGTGAAAGGGAAGTCGCTCAGTCGTGTCCGACTCTTAGCGACCCCATGGACTGCAGCCCGCCAGGCCCTCCGTCCTGCCTGCTAATGCAGGAGACGCAGGAGACATGGGTTTGATCTCTGGGTGAGAAAAATCCCCTAGAGAAGGAAATGGCAACGCACTCCAGTATTCTTGCCCGGAGAATCCCATGGACGGAGGGGCTGGTGTACTGTAGTCAGTAGGGTCACAGAAAGTCGGACACTGCTGAGCATGCATCATTAAAGAAATAGGAACCATTAAAACACAGCTTTTTTCTTTCTAAACTTTCAACAGCTTTCAAGTGTTTCCTAATCTATTCATGACTCCTTAATCTGGCTCCCCCTCAGCCCTCTTTTGGTTTGGATACCTCGGCTGTGAAAGAGCCTCAGCTTCGTCCTCGGCAGGTCTGGCCGTGGTGTGTATCTGCCACAGTAACTCTTGACCCGGGGGCTCATGTGTGGCTGTCACAGTGCGTGTGCTGACACAATGGCGGTTTGGCGGTTTTTGGCGGTTTGAGCAACTTGGGTGTTATCTCGGACTAGATCCCAGCTTGAGCATTTCATGCATTGTAATTATTCACTTTGAAGTCTAAGAGAGAAAGAAAGTGAAGTCGCTCAGTCATGTCAGACTCTTTGTAACCCCGTGCACTATAGCCCACCAGGCTCCTCCGACCATGGGATTTTCCAGGCAAGAACACTGGAGTGGGTTACCATGTCCTTCTCCAGGGGATCTTCCCAACCCAGGGATTGAACCCCGGTCTCCCGCACTGCAGGCAGACTCTTTACCATCTGAGCCACAAGGGAAGCCCTCATTTTAAAGTTTAGAAGATAGCAAAATTTGGCATTATGGATGAAATAGGAACTTCCCTGGTGGTCTACTGGCTAAGACTCCACACTGCCAATGCAGGGCTCCCGGGCTCGATCCCTGGTCGGGGAACTAGCTCCCACAGGCCACCATTAAGACCTGGTGCAGCCAAATAAGTCAATAAATATTTTGGAAAAGTAAAAATTTTAAAAATGAAAGAGATTGCAGGCAAGCAGTAAGGACAGTAACATCTGAAATGTCAGTCCCCCTCTTGTATTTGGGGTTGTTAATTCTCAGAGCTGTAGAATGTATTCAGTTCAGTTCAGTCGCTCAGTCATGTCTGACTCTTTGCGACCCCATGGGCTGCAGCATGCCAGGCCTCCCCGTCCTTCACCAACTCCTGGAGCTTACTCAAACTCATGTCCATTGAGTCGGTGATGCTGCTGCTGCTGCTGCTAAGTCGACTCTGTGCGACCCCGTAGACGGCAGCCCACCAGGCTCCCCCGTCCCTGGGATTCTCCAGGCAAGAACACTGGAGTGGGTTGCCATTTCCTCCTCCAATGCATGAAAGTGAAAAGTGAAAGTGAAGTCGCTCAGTGTGTCTGACCCTCAGCGACCCCATGGATTGCAGCCTACCAGGCTCCTCCCTGTGGGGTGGGGTGCCATTGCCTTCTCCGCGAGTTGGTGATAAGATCTGACAATTCATACTTTCAGCAAGCCCTTGAAAGGTGACTTATATTTGCAGTACAGCTTGAAAGCCGCTGTTTTATCTTGGGATGGGATTTTCACTTAGGCAACTGAACAGCAAAAACGCCTTAAACAGGCACTTCCCGGTGGTCCAGTGTTCGAGCATCCACTCGCCAATCTACTCACTGAGCCCGGACCCGCTGCCCACTCGGGGAGGACCCCACGTGTCGGAGCAGCCAAGCCCCAGCACAGCCAGAAACAAACACATGGTTTTGTACACGTTGGCTTAAATAATGTAGACTGAGTTTGTAGTTGAAACTTCTAACATGTAACTGCCTCAAAATAAGCTTCTTCACTAATCAGCGTACTTCCTGTCACAAGGAACGTTCTAGCAGGGTAGCTGGGATGCCTGGTGGGATTTGTAGACAGGAATTCTACTTTTTGTGGGAGCTCGATTAGGGTGATCTCTAGACACATCTGAGGATTCTGCTTGATTGGGAATTTCAGTGTTAGCCTGCCCGCACACCTTGGTTCTGCTTTCTGTCTCCTTTGATTGGACAGGCTTCCGTTTCCTACTCACCGGGACTCAGCTCTCCCTGATTCTTTTCTGGATCCGTCTGGGTCTCTGTCTTGCTCAGTGTTTTATTATTTTCGGGGAAAGCCTGAAGCAGCCGTCCCTTCCAAGCCTTCCTTCTTTTTCAAGATGAGAAAGAAAAGAAGAACAGCTGAGAGTGGCTTCCGTAGGAGAGTTTCCGTGGCAGGGATCCCAGTGCCTGGTGGATACAGGTTTCCCGGGTGGAGAGAGGACACTGGGGCGATCCCGCGTGCGGCGTGTCTCCTCCACCTCACTCCCAGTCTGCATGAAGCACTCAGGTGATTGTGATGGGCCCAGCCATACAAGGACTACTGGGCAGCTGTACAGCCCCAAGCGCACCCTGGCTGTTCGGAGGGCTAGCGGCTAGCGTCCGACCGCCAGCACGGGGCAGGGGGATTAGAGGCGAGGTTGCTTCCTTGGTTTGGCTCCTTCCGGGGAGGAAGCCTGGGGCGCAGCCTCGGTGTTTATCCAGCCTGACCTCAGCCCGCGGTGTCCGAGTCCTGCCTCCTCTTCTTGTTACCTCCTACCCGACCGACTCCGGTTTTCAGAACCTTTCTGCACTGCCCTGCTGCTCAGAGACATCACGTACCCAAGACTTGGGGAGGCTTTATTCCTCCTCTTCATTAAAGATGGTATTGTTCGTTCGCTCAGGCGTGTCCGACTCTTTGCGACCCCATGCACTGCAGCACGCCAGGCCTCCCTGTCCTTCACCTTCTCTCAGAGTTTGCTCATTAAGGATGATGTCTTCCATTTCCCTTCTTTATAAAGTGAAGGTGAAAGATATATATGGGAAGACAAGAACTTGAAGGTAATATGCAAAAATAGTAGTTATATTCACTTGAATTATGAATAGCTTTTTCATTTCTGCAAACTTCTCTAATACAGCTGGTATACTGCTTTGTTTTTTAATTAGTAAACTGTTTTTTGGTTTTTTAAAGAGAAACAAAACCAAAGCACCATTGAGATGAAAACAGGGGCACATGAACTAGGGGGAGAGGGCTAAGAGGTACCCACTTCTAGCCGAAAATTAGGACTAAGTGTGCAGTGTAGGGAACATGGTGAAAAATACTGTACTGACTTTGTATGGCAACAGATGGTAACTAGAGAGGGTCATCCTGTATAAAATTATCGAATCACTACGGTGGCACACCTGAAACTAATATAAGCAATTATATTAATTTTAAAGTAAATTTTAAAGTAAAAACAAAAGGTAAAAAAACTGAAGGTGTCCTCCTTGTAGGAGATGAGTTCAGAGCAGCTACAGGCGCTTAGGAATGAGCTCTTTTCAGTGAACTGTGGAAATGAGGCCATTGCAATCAAAGCTTTGAAAACCGATCTGATAAAGATAATTGTAAGCCTGACTTGAGTGTTCGTAACTGCCTGGGGGGCATGTAAAGCGCTCTGACCCCCGCGGGAGGCGCTGGGTGCCGAGGTTGGTCTGTTCAGAGGTCAGCGCACGTGCTGTGGGTTTGCACTTTTTCACGTCAGTAGAGAAGTCGTCTCGCCTGGGCCGTGTGGTTTCCACTGTTACTTGTCACGTGTGTTGATTTTCAGAACATAGTGTACCAGAGACGCCAGTTTGAAGTTCATTAAAACCAGATACATTGCATGGCAATACCTGCCTTTCTGGATCATTTTGCACATTTTTAATAACAGGACATTGGACCCGCTGGAACCACAGCACCTGTTCGGACCACTTAGGGAGAGATGACATCTTTCCAACAGGCTGACTCTAAAAATACTACCTTGAAGATAAGCAGGATACATGTTTAAAAGGCTTTTTTTTTTTTTTTTTTTTAACTCATTCAAGGGGAAAAAATGAAACAAATGTCTAAATTTCTATATTGTTGAGGATTTTAAGTGACAGAAGAAGCAAGTCAACCTTAACTGAGTAAAAACCTTCTTATGAAGTTGGAAGAAGCTAAACAACATCAACATCACAAGATATTTTAGGGAACCCAGACTGTTTAGGGCTTCCTTGGTGGCTCAGATGGTAAAAGAGTCCTTCTGTCTGCCTGCAACGCAGGAGACCCAGGTTTGATCGCTGGGTGGGGAAGATCCCCTGGAGAAAGGAACAGCTACCCACCTGGTGTTCTTGCCTGGAGAATCCCATGGACAGGGAGCCTGGCGGGCTACAGTCCATGTGGGTGCAAGAAGTCAGACAGAACTGAGCGGCTAACACTTCCACTTTAGTTTTGAAGCACCTAGCCCGCCTCTCCTTATCTCTTTCTCTCTGGTGGCCCCAGATCAGGGATCACAGATCTGAAACACCTCTCATCCAGGTGTGAGAAAAACAGAAGTGCTGAGGACCGCAGCAAACGAGAGAACATGACCATTCAAAGGGGCAGCCGCTCTGGAGCAGGGTCCAGCGGCCATCCACGTCTGGTGTGGTTAGATCTTCAGACTCTTCCAAAGAGGCCAGAATCTGGAATTTTTAAAAATATATTTGTTTCTGTTTCTTATTTGGCTGCACTGAGTCCCAGCAGGGGCACACAGGATCTGCAGTCTTAGTTCCTGAGTGCAGAACCTCTAGTTGCAGAATGTGGCATCTGGTTCCCTGACCAGGGCTCGAACCCAAGCCCCCTGCACTGGGAGCGTGGAGTCTTAGCCACTGGACCACTGGAGAAGTGCCCTAGAAATCTAGACTTTTGTGTGAAAATTTCCTAATTTTTAAATGTTGGTCAAGGGAAACAAACACTACGCAGGGGACAGAATACAGTTCTGGCTGAGACTGAATGCTGCCGGCGCCCCCTGAGCGACCGGGAGACGCGTCTCACCCTCGTGAGCCTGGGAAGGGGTCGCCAGAGTGCAGGCGCACCCGGCAGCTTCTGCCCTCTCCTTGGGCGACACAGAAAGACTCTTCATCCGTTTGCAGGAAAGAAGCGCCTTGCTCTAAAGTCGGCTCTCTGGATGGGGAGGGGATGGGGTTCTCGTTCTTTGACTCCTGACGCTGCAGCAGAAAACACAAGCTCTAGCAAGTGCCTACGTCGTTGTCGTTCGGCTGCTCAGTCGTGGAGTCGTGTCCGACTCTCTGCGACCCCGTGGACCGCAGCACACCAGGCCTCCCTGTCCTTCACTGTCTCCCGGAACTTGCTCAGACTCACGTCCATTGAGTGGGTGATGCCATCCAGCCATCTCATCCTCTGTCGTCCCCTTCTCTTCCTGCCCTCAATCTTTCCCAGCATCAGGGTCTTTTCCAATGAGTCAACTCTTCACATCAGGTGGCCAAAGTATCGGATATTCAGCTTCAACATCAGTCCTTCCAATGAATATTCAGGACTGATCTCCTTTAGGATGGACTGGTTGGATCTCCTTGCAGTCCAAGGGACTCTCGAGAGTCTTCTCCAACACCACAGCTCAAAAGCATCAATTCTTCAGCACTCAGCTTTCTTCACAGTCCAACTCTCACATCCATGCATGACTACAGGAAAAACCATAGCCTTGACTAGACAGACCTTTGTTGGCAAAGTGATGTCTCTGATTTTTAATATGCTGTCTAGGTTGGTCATAACTTTTCTTCTGAGAAGCAAGCGTCTACATTACACTAGCACTAAATTGTCCTGCAAATTAGTCGTAGTTTGCTTCGGGATGTACTCTGACCTGCTCACCTGACCATATTCTGACTTCAACCATGGTTGAGAACCGCTGATTCTGTACAAGATGTGCTCTGGGGGAAAAAAAAGTGCCCTGAATTCACGACACAGGTTTGTGGAAACGGGAATGGAGAAACAGCGATTATTCTCCTTGTATAGAACAGCACCGTAGTTTGTAAGTTGAGTGGAGGAGACAGAGGTTTATGACAACAGCCCGTGTCTATTGAGTAAATAAACACTGTTCTTGCCACTCTGTACAATGCATTTGGTTTTGCATATGACCTTGAAAAAAGATATTTTAAAAGGAAAAGAAGTTAATTGAAGCCACTATTGGTATAGGGCTTGATATTTGCAAAGCAATTTAAAATTCATTCATTTGAACTTGTGAAGATAGTGTTTTTACCCAACTGTGTCTCATAAATGATGTCACGGAGGCCTAGAGGAAGACAAATGCCTTTATTAAGATCATCCAGAAAAGGATGTCATATCTTAAATGTAAATATGAAATACAACGTGTAAAATACTGTATTAGTGAGTCTAAAGATACCTATACCTTAGATAAATCAAAATTGGAACACAGTAAAGGGCAGCTGTGTGTCTGGAATCCAGGTCCTGGGTCTTTTCCACAGATACACAGCTGCCCTTTACTGTGTTCCAATTTTGATTTATCTAAGGTATAGTATCTTTAGACTCACTAATACAGTATTTTACGCATTGTATTTCATGTTTGCACTTAAGACATGATGTACACCTTACATTCTGTGTTGTTTACGCTTCATATTTGTTACCTTTGTTCATAAGTGTTCGACTTTCCATTGATCCTACCCACTCGGAAAACAATAAAAGGAAACTGATTTCAGGTGTTCTAGTATTTTCACGTTCTTTGTGGCATCAACACGCATAATGGTAATTGAGAGCAGGTGTGCACCTTCATGGGCTTCCCAGGTGGCCCTAGTGGTAAAGCGCCCACCTGCAGGAGGTACGAGTTCAGTCCCCAGGTCAGGAAGACCCCCTGGAGGAGGGCACGGCAGCCCACTCCAGTGTTCTTGCCTGGAGACTCCCATGGGCAGAGGAGCCTGGCGGGCTGCAGTCCACGGGGTCGAGAAGAGTTGGAAATGACTGAGCGACTTTCAGCTTCAGCTTAACAAGTTCTGGTGAAAGTTAGACATGATTAGACTTTTGCATTAGACAGGATAACGCCTCTCAGCAGCTGCAGCTTGTATTCCCTCAGGAAGGGGGGGTTCGAGCCTGAGGTTAACACCCACGGTAACAAATTCTTTTATTCCTCAATCTCAGGTGTCCCTGACGGTCCGGTGGTTAAGACTCCGTGTTCTCACGCAAAGGGCTCTGGTTTCGATCCCTGGTTGGGGAGCTAAGATCCCATGTGCTGTGCAGTGTGGCAAAAAAAAAAAATAAATATGCTTAGTTTATTGTTTAATTTTTATTGGAGTGTAGTTGACTTACAGTGTTATGTCCGTCCGCTGTACCACGTGAGGTGGGTGTACATATTGATACAGCAGCTCTTTTTTAGGTTCCTTCCCCATATGAAGTCAGTACAGAGTATTGAGCAGAGTTCCCTGTGCTACGCACTTACCTATTTTATATGTATCATTGTGCCACGGAGCTTCAGTCGTGTCTGACCCTTTGTGGCCCATGAACTGTAGCCCACCAGGCTCCTCTACCCAGGGGCTTCTCCAGGCAAGAACACTGGAGTGGGTTGCCTCCTCCTGCAGGGGGTCTTCCCGACCCAGGGATGCAACCCCAGTCTCCTGTGGCTCCCGCGCTGGCGGGCAGGTTCTTTACCACTAGCGCGGCTGGGGAAGCCCCGTGTTCAGTGCCGTGTGGGCGTCCGTCCCAACCTCCCACTTCACCCCCCACCCCTCACCCCCTGGTAACCGGAAGTCTGTTTTCTACACCTGTGACCCCGCTGCTGCTTTGGAGGTAAGCTCTTGTGCGCCTTTTTTAGGCCCCGCACGTGGGCGACACCGCATCCGTTTGCCTCTCCCATCTGACTTGCTTGGCCCCGTGTGACAGTCTCCGGTCCGTCCGCGTCGCGGTAACGGAAGCGCCGCGCCCTCGCCTGGGCCGCCGCGGGATTCAAGAGGTGCTTTCTCTCTGCCCTCCAGGTCTGTCAGCTCGTCGTCTCTGTGAACGGGCTTAACGTGCTGCACGTCGACTACCGGACGGTGAGCAACCTGATTCTGACCGGGCCGCGGACCATCGTGATGGAGGTCATGGAGGAGCTGGAGTGCTGAGCGGGGCGGCGGCGGCGTCGGGCCCGCGGGCCTTCACTGCGCACGGCGGACCCGCGGGCCTTCACTGCGCGCGGCGGGCCCGCGGGCCTTCACTGCGCACGTACGCGTCTCATCCGAGTTTCCTGCACTGCTTCCCTGTTGAATGTGGGAGAACCAGGGAGTGTGTCTTTAAAAAAGAAAAAAGTGAAAAAGACAACGTCTGTCGGTGCAGAAAAAGTTTGGGACACAGAATTTTTTCCCCTACGTAGTTGCGTTGCCTTACTCAACTTCCGTTTGTGGTTCTCGTCCATTGTTTTTGGTCTTGCTTCACAATAAGTTGAGATGCTTCTCTCGCCGAAACAGCACCGTGCTAAATTTGCCTTCGTGGGAATCAATACAGTAGTTTTTCTAGACTTTACAGTTGTACTCTCACCAAAACGAGCATGGATCTGTTTATCAGAGGATCTCGAGTTCACTGAATTTCAAACTGAAGCAACATCCAAAGGAATAGTGCTTGTTAACGGGCGTTTTGAAGGTTCTAAGGCGTTTTTTGACTTTTTCTTAATTCCTGCCTTTAGTATCAACTTCTAACTTAATGTGTGTTTTCAATTACGGCAGTGGTCAAAAGCAAACACTTTGTGATGACGTGGGTGGGGCAGAGAGAGAGAGAATTACTTAAACTATGTGGGCTCTGTTTTCTCTTTCTGAGCCTGGATCATTCTGTCAATCAGCAACAGCAGCTTTCTAGAAATAATTCTGAATATGTTGAATGTCAAAACAGACAAGTTAGTATGTACATATACAATTCAAAATCATGCCTCTGTCAAGATTTCACTCTGAAGCTGTCCCTTGTGAAGTATTCTAGAACTTGGCCCTTATGTGATAAAACTTGAAACTAAATTGCCTTAGTGGCCTGAATTTTCACTAGCTTTCTAGGGACACATTCTAAGAACATGACATGCTGCTTATTTGGTGGGATTATTTTTCACCAAAAGCAGCTTCTTGTGTTGTAACTTTTGAGCCCACTTGTACATATATGCATGTGTCTTTTTTTTTTTTTTTTGTCTCAAAGAGAATGCATTTTGGAGCTTGGTGTGTAGAGGAAGTTTCTCAGAGTGCCAAATTAGGGAGTCAGGGAATGCTCAATTGCTTTTATTTTCATATAACGCGTTCTGAATGACAAGGCTACTTTCTTACCATGTAGTAACAAAATATGAATGTTGTGCCTCGGCCTTTTTTTAGTGATGGGTTATAATATGGTGGTACGGGTGGGGTGGACACGCCATGCTGAAGACGTCAGACGTCTGTGTTTCTGGTATCCCGGCTTTTCTCGTCTGTAGCCTTAGGCCGAGAGCAGGGTTTTGAAATAATGCAGGATGCTAACTTGAGTCCTGTCAGCCTGCCTTGGGAAGTCCTGGTGTCTCTGTGTGCCCTGCGTTTACACCACGTGCCAGGCGCTGTGGTCGCTCTTCATCCTCATCACGACCTGAGAGGCAGTTAGCATCGCCCTCGTGTTTCGGACTTGGAAGCTCAATCTGAGCACGTTTAGAAGTGGTCTCTAAGTCCCCACAGTGGCGGGAACTCCTGGGTGACAGAGCCTGGATTCAGACACGGCCCGTCTAGTGCGGACGCCCTGTCCCCCACCCACAGCCCTTCCCCAGCTGGAGACTGTCTGTGGCGCCTTCTTCTGCCCCCGTGCTGCGCTCAGTCTCTCCTGCTGATCTGGGCGGTCAGCGGCGGCCTCATCTCCATGTTACAGCAGAGGAAACCGGCTCATCAAGGCCCGAGGCTGTTAACAGTATGTAGGAGGTGTTACCCATCAGGCTCCCTTTAAAGGTCTCCTAAAAGCCCTCTGGGCCTGGGTGTTCGCGTCTGACACAGGAGGAGGCGGGCCTCCGGGAACGGCATCCTCTCGCCGGCTGCTGCTCCTTCGCTCCCGACCTGATGACTATTCGGGGGTTGGCACAACTCCGCGTCCCTTCAGCCAGTCTAAGTAGCAAAGAAGGGTTTTCCTTGATTCAGAGGGTGGCGTTGATGTCTTTGCTCAGATGAAGACCCAGGTGAAGGAAGGGATACTAAGGTGAAGGGAGGGAAGCTTTTGGCTCCCACCACCCTGGCTTAAAGCCCAAAAGCAGAGAGTTCTGCTTCAGGAGAGCGTCCTCTGAACTGTGGTCCCAGCCCAGGCTGCATCCTCACCCTGTGAATGCTCCTCACCCAGACGGCCAGGTTGAGCTCTCTCCAGCTTTTGCACATGCAGTTTTTCCTCCCTGGAATATTATTCTTTCTCCGTCTCTGCCTGGAACAGTCTGTCTTATGAACTCCCCTTAGGCATTGTCTTAGATATTCCCTCTGAGAAATCTTTGCCAGCAGCCTGGTTCTGGGATGGATGCCCTTCTCTGAATTCCCAGGGACCCCTATACACCAGCCTGTGTGATCCCAGCACTGCTGACGTCTCCTCAGAAATGCTCCCACCCCTGTCTGTCTCCCGGAGTTCTAAGTGTCTGCAGGACGGGGCTGTGTCCTGCTCCCCGGCGCTGCCCTCGCCTAGCACGTTTCCTGACACAGAGCAGGCTGTCCGCTCTCCACTGCTGTCCGAGCAATCAACCTGGAGCATAGCTTCTGACACTACTGATTCTCTAGGGAGCCTGTGGTTGGCCTTTGAGCAGAGCTGTGCTAAGGTGAACGAGCACAGCCTGATATTCTGGCTGAGTTCACACGCGCACCTGAGCTCAGAGAGGCTGATGCTCGGGACTGGCTGATGGGGGCTGGCTCTGTGACTCCGTCTGGCTGTGGCCTGGGGCTATGGCTGAGACTCCTCCAGTGGACTCACGGGGTCTCTCCCCATAGCTGACCCAGGCTTCCTCGTTAGGTCTCATGAGATCAAAGAGAGGAAGAAGAGAGACTGCAAGCCCTTCTGTGGACCTGCTCAAAGTCGCAAAAGGTCACCTTCGTAGCCTTTTCTTGGCCAGTGCAAGTCACAAAGCTAGCCCAGAGCCAAGAGGTCTGCAAGCAGGCTGCCCCTTGTGATGGAGGAGCTGCCAAGAGCCTGGCTGGTTTTAATCCACCCAGAGTAGATACTACTTTTTGAGTGGAGGCCTAAGGAGTTACCTAGCTGTTGCAAGACTTCAGCAATCCAGATGTCAATCACTGACCACCCGCCGGGTAGAAGTGCAACAGTTGTGAACAGAGCCCCACGCCCAGTGAAAACGAGTCAGGAAATCCCAAAACCACAGTGCTGCGTGGAGCCGCGGGAGCGCGCGTCTTGCCCTTTGCCTTTCGCTGAGGCGTGGAGCGGTCTTGTTGGGCCGGCCTGGGCCCAGCGCCTCCCTCCCTGCCGGCCCGAATCCTCAGTGTGGCCCTGCGGCACAGGGCGGGGCGGGGACGACGGGCGTTTGGCTTTGGCTTGTTCGTGACACGCGGTTGGGCCGTGTACCCGTGAAAGTGAAGGATACGTACTTAGGTCTTGAGTTGTTAAATCGTAGCATATTAAAAAGTAAATATTTTGTATGGCATTTTGACAGTTGAACTGCTTTAAAATTTAGAAACTCCATTCCTAAACGGAACACCAAGAATTACCCTGAATTAGGAGGAAGCAGTATTTTGAAGAACTTTCATTTCCTACGTATGTGTGTGTCTGCGTTTTGGGGAACTGCGTGTGAGAGTTGAGGTCACTCGTGGAGTCTCTGAAATGATGTGGTTTGCTCCCAGAGAAGACGCGTCTGGCTTTCCGGGTGTCTCTGTGTGTGATGGAGACAGAGACCACGTTACGCCCAGCCATTCGCACAGAATGTGCTGTCAGCACTGGTGTGAAAGCCATGTTGAATGATTCTGCTCTGGAGAGAAAATGCAGCCGCCCTTTGGGTTGGTTCTGCTATCTGATGTTCTCTTATTAATCTCTGTCAGATAATTATATAAACTGATAAATTTCTGGTTGAGAAATGGTGGGTAACATGAAGAGACCCATGTTTGAGTAGATTAGACACGACCAAATTCACACTACCCTAAGAAGGGTGAATGCATCGGGGCGGCAATAATTGATAGTTAAAAACCACTGCTTTCAATCCAAAACAGAGTCTCACTCTCCCAAGTACTCATTCCTTTCAAATATGTCATGAAAATACTCTGCTTTCAAGATCTGTTTGAAAAGTGTTAAGTATTCTCTCCTGGTGAATACTAATCGTGTTTCACTTTGATTATCCGTGATCAGAATAACCCAAGATTTCAGTTTTGCAAATTGGTTGGAGTCTGTTGGTGTCATGACCATGGTTTTACTCATGCAAAGAAGAATTTCAGGTATAATATGTTTTTCCTCAGTTCAATACCAAGAGGACAAATCTACCGTGCACCAAAAGGAAGTTTATAATCAAAGTCACTATATGGTATTGTAAAATGCATTAATATATGTACTTAATATATATGTTTATTTTTAAATTAGGTTGAAATTTATTTTCTCTGTTTCTTAAAAGTTATAGCAAAATAATTAAAATTATAATATAACAATAGACAGTATAGCATGAAATAAATGTTACATTTTTAAAACAATGCCTTTAGGGTTTCAGCTTTTCCTTTCTTTAGAAAAAATTAACCATTTTTTATCCTAAGAAAGAGTTGCATTGTAAAGCTGATCTACAACTAGTCTGTCAGAGAGGACACGTGGGGCTGGTATCCAATTATCTAATGTAACCAAAAGTGCCATTTGTAAAACTGCTTAGTGACGGATGTTTTCTGAAGCTCTTTTGCCTGGAAAAAAAAGTGCATTAAAAAGGTTTTTTCTCTACTGTATTGATTTGAAATCATTTTCTCCCTACACATGTATTGATGAGTGTTGCGAAGAGCTGACTCATTTGAAAAGACCCCGATGCTGGGAAAGATTGAGGGCAGGAGGAGAAGGGGACGACAAAGGATGAGATGGTTGATGGCATCGCCAACTCAATGGACGTGAGTTTGGGTGAACTCCGGGAGTTGGAGATGGACAGGGAGGCCTGGCGTGCTGCGCTTCATGGGGTCACAAAGAGTCGGACACGACTGAGCGACTGAACTGAACTGATGGAATAGTCTATATGGAAAAATGCTATGTGGTTGCTATTTTGAAATAATGTTAGTTATTTTTTTATTTTCAACTAATTAGGGAATCAGTTCCACAATTCAGTGGATGCAGGGTATAAGTAAGGAGGTGAGTGGTTATCCAGACTGCATTCAATAGTAACCAAAAGAACGTAACATTTCTCTCTCATTTATTCATTTATTCACTGGTTTGTTCATTCAAAAAGCCTCCCTGAGGGCGTGTGTTTTGCTGAACAGTATGTATAAGGCTCTCCTGTTGGCTCAGTGGTAAAGAACCCACCCACCAAAGCAGGATACATAAGAGACGGGGGTTCGATCCTTGGGTCAGGAAAATCCCCTGGAGAAGGAAATCACTACCAACTCCAGAGTTCTTGCCTGGGAAATACCATGGACAGAGGAGCCTGGGGGGCTACAGTCCACAGGGTCGCAAAAGAGTCGGACACGACTTAGCGACTAAACAACATTATATTCGCCCTAGGAGTACAGAACAGAGCAGACAGGACCCTGCGTTCAACATTATATTCGCCCTAGGAGTACAGAACAGAGCAGACAGGACCCTGCGTTCAGCTTCACGAGTCACGTCTAGGCCGTCTCTAGAAAGCTGCTCTCTATAGAGAGGCAGGGATATGCAATCCTGGGGTAGATACGCAAACCACCATCCAACCCCAGAATCAGAACACTGACAAAACCTTAGGTTTACATGCTGTCCCTTCCTGATCCTGTCCCCACTTTCCCTAACCCAAGGTGAGCACGGTGGTGAATACTGTTACCGTTCTCCTGTTCTTTTTTTTTTTTGGCCAGGCAATAGTGAGAGAGCTAAGTCCTACCCACTGGACCATCAGGGAACTTCCGCCGTTGTTCATGTTTTGGGGGGAGCGTGCCATGTGTCATGTTGATCTCAGTTCCCCAGCCAGGGATTGAACCTGTGCCCCCTGGAATGGAAGCATGGAGGCTTAACCACTGACACCAGAGAGGTCTCTGTTCTTTTTGTTCTTAATCATTGTTTGGGGTGTTGTGTTTTTTAAATGAACTGTATTAAAAGAACATCCAGCTTTATATAGACTTCTGGGACTTTCTTGTTTTTGTTCAGGATTATATTACTAGAGTTCTTCTAGATTTTTGTGTGTAATTGTAATTCACTGTTTACGGCTTCCTAAACTACCGTTTGTCTGTTTTCTTGTCAGCGGGTATTTGGGTTGTTTCCATTGCTGTTGTGGTTGTTGTAAGTAGGTTTACTGTGAACAGTCTGGTACCATCTCCTGGGGACAAGTGTAGGAATTTTTCTTAGAAATCCACTTAGCAGAGTCAGAGGACACGTGAATGCTGACTTTACAAGGTCACGTTTAACTCCCTTTCAAGGTGGTTGAACCACAGTAGTTGCCCCTCTGAAATATAAAAGTGACAGATGTTGATCAGTATCTTCTCCAAACTCTGAAACTTCCTAATTTTTGTCAGATGTTTATTTGGTCAATGATATTGAGAATTCGGAGTTGCTGCAAAGCTCATAAAGTTTAAAGTACAAAAAATGTGAGAAGTAGTTTGTCATCCTGAAGTATTATATCAGTGTCTTCATAATGCCAAGGATGTTTTTGAAACTTTTATCGTGCTACCGCTCTGATTATTATGAGGCACGAATTATTGGTGTTGTCAAAATCTTGACTTTTTGTGCACCAGTGCCAGACAGAGATACTGAGACAGAGTCACAGAGGAGAAAGAAAGAGTGACTTCTTTTCTTTGCCAGACAAAGGGGGAACACGGTAACGCCGCCCCCTCCCCGGAGAATAGAGAGGCTGTACAGGCAGGCAGGGCTCCCAAGGGGGCGCTAGTGGTAAGGAAAAGAAAGAAAGTCGCCCAGTCGTGTCCGACTCTTTGCGACCCCATGGACTGTAGCCTACCAGGCTCTTCCGTCCATGGGATTTTCCAGGCAAGTGGTAAAGAACCCGTCTGCAAAAGCAGACGTGAGAGGCGCGGTTCGATCCCTGGGTCAGGAAGATCCCCCAGAGGAGGGCGTGGCAGCCCACTGCAGTCTTCCTGCCTGGAGAATCCCATGGACACAGGAGCCTGGGGGGGCTGCAGTCCATGGGGTCGCAAAGGGCAGGACCGTGAGCCAACGCACACACACAGGCAGGGTGTGTGGTGAGGCTCAGCAGTCTTGCTTTCTTCTCTCTCCTGCAAAGTTTCAAAGGGTGGGGCTGCTGATAAGATGAGGGTGTGAAGGGTCTCAGGCATCTGGTCTCCTAATCCAGCTTCTCCTGTCCCTGTAATCTTGTCTCGGGTGGTTTCCTGACTGCTGCCCCCTTGATTAGCAACTGTTCTGCCCTTTGGGACTCAGGGAAGGTTGGAGTCTTGCTAGAAGAAATGAAGGACAGAAAGCCCTCCCTGACCAGGCCCACAGGGCCCTGCTGGCATCGCTGGAAGTCACATATAACACATAGAGTCGCTCAGTCGTGTCCGACTCTGCGACCCCAGGGACTATACAGTCCATGGAATTCTCCAGACCAGAATACAGGCATGGGTAGCCTTTCCCTCCTCCAGGGGATCTTCCCAACCCAGGGATAGAACCCAGGTCTCCCGCATTGCAGGAGGATTTGGCGGACTCTTTACCAGCTGGGCCACGAGGGAAAAAGGCCTTAGATGTGGCATGGTTAGTTTTTATAGGCTGATGAATGGGTGGATTATTCTATTTCTAGGAAGGGGTGGGGATTTCCAGGTTTGGGGCCACCGCACACTTTTGGCCTTTTCGGTTAGCTGCAGACTGGTGGCTGTGTCATTCAGTACCTAACATGTTACAAGTGAGCTTATAATTGAGGCTCAAGGTCTACTGGAAGTAGATCTTCTAGGTCTTTTCCATCTAACTAGATCTTCTTCCATCTTGGATCTCGTTAGTTCTAACAAGCTTTTGTCATATCCTATGGCTATGTCATTCTTTTAAAGATTGTGCCCTGCCCCGGTCCCTCATGTTTCACTATCAGTTCAGTTGCTCACTCACATCTGACTCTGCGACCCCATGGACTGCAGCACGCCAAGCTTCCTTGTCCATCACCAACTTCCAGAGCTTGCTCAAACTCATGTCCATTGAGTCGGTGATGCCATGCAACCATCTCATCCTCTGTCGTCCCCTTCTCCTCCCGCCTTCAATCTTTCCCAGCATCTGGGTCTTTTTCAATGAGTCGGCTCTTTGCATCAGGTGGCCGAAGTATCAGAGCTTCAGCTTCAACATCAGTCCTTCCAATAATTAATGTTTGTTAAATAGAAGTATGTGTTTGTAAAAATCTCAGACTTATAGTGTGCTGTCCTGAGACAGAGGCGGGTTTCGAAGTCTTGATGCTGCCCCTCTTTCCTTCCTGTTTCTCAGACGGCCTATGGGGAGCACCCCTCGCCCCTGGAAGCAGGCTTGTGTGTGTCTCAGTTTTCCCTCGGTCCTCCTGTAAGGTCAGACTGACATCTACTGGGGCACAGGAGGCCTTCAATGTGGCATCTTTCTTGGGGAAAGTAAATTTACAGCAAGGACAGGGAGAGATAAAGGGAACTTCCTTTTGTAAACCCCTACCCCAGTCTTCATGGAGGAGGAGATGGCAGCCACTCCAGTGTTCTTGTCTGGAGAACCCCGTGGGCAGAGGAGCCTGGCAGGCTGCAGTCTATGGGGGCACAAAGCGTGGCCACGACTGAGCGCGCACACACCCCATCCTGTCCCTTCCTGCTTCCCTGTCCCCACTGGTCACCTCTAGTTTGCCTCTGTAGCTGTGCGTCGGCTTCTTTTTTGTTATCTCGCTGGTTTGTTGGGTCTTTGGACGCCACACGTAAGTGATGTCACACAGCATTTGTCTTTCTCTGACTCATTTCCAAGTCCGTTCATGTTGCTGCAAATCGCAAAACTCCAGTCCTTTGTAGGGCTGTGTAGGATCCCATTGTGTATACATGTATATAGTTCCTTCTTTTACAGGGGTATTCAGGTCACAGACCCACCATAAAAGGAATGAAGGCAAACCTCCAGAACTCCAGGCTTCTAGGAGAAGTCTCTCAACGACAGCAGTGAAGGCTATCGAATGTCCACTGTGTGCCCACATTTTATGCACGTGACTGCTTTATTTCCTCTCTGCACGTCGTCCCAGGTAACCGTTTTGTAATGCATCTCACGTATGTCATCAACTCCACCTTTCCGTTTGATCCTCTACCTCCCCGACAGCCTCCATCATGAGAACACAAGGCCAGAGCTTGGTGATACAGCTAGACTTGCACTCACGCACAAGTGCGCGTACACACACGTGTGAGTGAAATTTGCATCTTAATGCAGGTTGTGAGGGTTGCTGCTGTCTTTTCATCCCAGACAAATCCTTCATTCTTGGGTCCACTGTGCTTTCTGTACGTGAATTAGACGCCAAGACGAGTGTGTCAGACCTCCCTGGTGATCCAGACCTCAAGAATCCGCCTGCCAGTGCGGGAGACGCAGGTCTGGTCCCTGGTCTGGGAGGATCCCACATGCTTTGGAGCAGCTAAGTCCGAGCACCACGACTACTGAAGCGCAAGCACCCTTGAGCCTGTGCTCGGCAGCAAGAGAAGCCCCCGGAACGGAAGCCGGGCCGGCAGCTGGAGAGGAGCCAGCCACTGCTCGTCCCAGCCAGAAAAAAGCCCGAGGAGCAATGAAGACCTGAAGAATAAATAAATAAATAGTTTTTAAAAAGAGCGTGTTGAAGTTTTCACTGAGAAATGGGAATGTGTCATCTGAATCTGGAAGGCTCCCCCAACAACAGGCTAAGTTACTCTGATAGATTTTTCTTAGGAGAGAAAGGGCTGTGAATAATGCAAGGCTGTTGGTGCCCAGGAGGAGAAAGCTCGATGGCGACGTGTATCTGTGGCTGTTTAACACACGCATGGGATTGTTAGGGGGCTACTCGACTGCAGCCCCCAGGCTGTGCAGCAGCAGCAGCCCCCAGCCATGCTCACCCAGGGGGCTGCGGTGCCCTCTTCCCACTCCCCGGGAAGGCCTTCTGTTCGCATCAGCTCTGTGGCGGTGCCTTTGGGTGATGTCAGCCTCTTCCTATGAAAAGCAGCGAGTCCAGCAACAAAGCGTGCATTGGTGCGCCGGGCGGGCTGGTGGGGCCGGACAGTCGTGGCTTCTCTGGGGGCCCAGGCCCCTCCGGAGGGACACAGACTCCTCTCATGTGCCAGTGGGAGTCTCCCCCCACCCCTGACCCCTGCCACCCCCAAGAGAATTCTACTGCAAAAAAGGCGAAGCGTGCTTGCACAGCTTCTCACCCAGTGCATTTCATGGTGATGAGTTTCTGCATGCTTAGTGTCCAGGCTGAGCTCATGTGAAGCTTCCTTTTTATAGAATCTGCGCTGACTGCGAGCTGGAGGGCGAGGCTGTTTCCTTTCGATCCTCCTTGCCTTTTGTTTCCTCAACACCAACTGACTTTCTTTGTCTTTTCCTTCCCCATTTTGACTTAAAATCTGTTATTTCTCCTTATCAGCCTCCAGCAGGCTCTTCAGCAGTTACTGAGTGCTGAAGTCTATCTCTGGGATGCTGGCTGGGAGGGGGAAGCGTCAACACGACTGTGGAGGTAAAACCACGCCAGAGAAGTCGCCCCGGAGAAGCCACAGGGAGAGGCTGTATCTGCTGTGGGTGCGCGTGGATGACAAACAGAACCAAGGCCGTGTCTTTGCGAATCAGCCCCCGTTAAATCAAATCACAGGATTCAAGGAGGCTCATCCTTATGGCCTGTAATTGTCCGCTTCATATTCACCCCATACTGTTGTGTCTTATCACTGAAGATTTGAGCAGACTCACTCTGGTAAATCTCCCATCCCTATCATACAACTCCATAGCAAAACGCTTCATTTCCAAGCATAGATGGTAAAGAGTTACTAGGTGCTACCTGAGTGCCCTCACTCGGACAGCTGTCCTGCAGAATGTGAAACGTGCCAGCAAATGAAATGAATCCTCATAACCCTCATGAGGTTGTTGTGAAAATCAAATTAAATGAG
Source organism: Bos taurus (assembly GCF_002263795.3). Classification (NCBI taxonomy): domain Eukaryota; kingdom Metazoa; phylum Chordata; class Mammalia; order Artiodactyla; family Bovidae; genus Bos; species Bos taurus. The sequence goes on from NC_037341.1 coordinate 81,450,698, forward strand.
ATAATTCACATAAAGAGCTTATTATATGTCTGGCTTAATATTCTGCTCCTACTGCTGTCACTTCAGTCGTGTCCGACTCTGTGCGACCCCATAGACAGCAGCCCACCAGGCTCCCCTGTCCCTGGGATTCTCCAGGCAAGAACACCGGAGTGGGTTGCCTTTTCCTTCTCCAATGCACGAAAGTAAAAAGTGAAAGTGAAGTCGCTCAGTCGTGTCCGACCCCCAGCGACCCCATGGACTGCAGCCTTCCAGGCTCCTCCGTCTGTGGAATTTTCCTGGCAAGAGTACTGGAGTGGGGTGCCATTGCCTTCCCCGTAATATCATTCTAGTTACCATATAATAAAAATAGAGTAACCTCACACGGCTCTCTCTTCCGCACGTACCAGCAGGGAAGTGTGACTGTGGTGGACTAACTAGACACTTGATCACCAAACCGGATTCCTCTTCCTGGGCACATTGAAAGTCTATATTATCCAGCTGGCCTTGCATCAGCGAGGGATGGTGTGACTCAGTTCTGGCCAAAGCCACATGGGAAGAAGTTACGGATGCCTCTTCCAAGGCTACCTATAGAATATTCTGTGACGCAGTCCTCCTCCCCCTTCCATGGAGCTGGACATGAAGGATGCTGCAGTAGAGGGTCACGTGACACAGAGAGCCTGGCCCCGAGTCATCCATGGCGGAGGGCGTCCCGTGTCACATTCGAGCAGAAAACAGGCTTCCGTGTTTAAGCCACTGAGACTCAGGACTTACGTGTTATTGCAGCATAGATCTTCTTACTCAATACTAATACAATGATGCTGAAGAGAAGGGAGACAAGTATTATCAACGTTAGTTATTTGAAAGCAATTTATTACCAAATAAGCAAAAGTAAATATTCACACACGAAACACATCTGCAAACCCGTATGTGGGATTTTAGGGAAGCTGCAGCACAGCGGTCCCAACTCCTTGGCCCCAGAGACCGGCTTCGCGGGCGACAGTGTTTCCACGGATGGGCCGGGGGTGGGGATGGTTTCAGGATGATTGACCTGTGCCCTGTGTATTGTGCACTTTATTTCTGTTACTATTACATCAGAGCCACCTCAGATCGTCAGGCATTAGATCCCATGGGGTGGGGGCCCCAACTACAGGGCGTCAGGCTACGGGAGGCTCAGCCCCAGGTTTGCGTAACGACAGTAATGGCAGAACTGGGTGTGAATCAGGTGTGCTGAACTCCAGGTGCTCTTCTTTACTCCCTCCTACATCAGTTTGGGACGGACAAGTCAAGGTGCCTCCGCATGAGTCAGTGGTAAAGTACAAGGTCGCAGGGCTTAAACCGGATTGAATGATGTGTTAGCCCAGGGCTTTACTAAGTCATGCACGGTGCGGACAGAGAACCGAAGGACAAAGCTTACGCGGTCGTGCAGACCGTTCAGAAGGGAGGGACCTGCCTCATGGAGGACAGTGCACGGCAAGGCCCGTAGGGGGACAGGGTGCTGCAGAGACGGGGTCAGGAGTGAGGCTCAGCCTGGAGACTGAGCTTCGTGTGATGCTGGCCGAGGGGACGCCTCATGGACAGGAGAGCGAGGTGGACGAGAGGCAAGAGAGTGAGGACAGAGGAGCCCCGCCAGAGTCCCTGCGGATGCCAGCCAATGCCGCGTGTCACGATCACGGGTTACAGAAACACAACATATAGAGGACTTCCGGCGGTCCAGTGGCTAAGACTTCGCACTCCCAAGTCAGGGAGCCCGGATTCAATCCCTGATCGGGGAACTAGTAATAGATCCCACAAACTGCGACTAAGGCCCAGTGCAGCCAAAAATAAATACACATTTTGAAAAATGAAGGAAATGCACAATATACAAAGACTGGCTCCGTTATCACTTAGGGTAGTCAGATCTGGAATTCATAGTTTTTCCAGAAAGATCAACCACCTCATCTCCAGTGTTTCTGAGTACTAGACACCTGCATTTTAAGAGCTCAGTCAGTTCTCATTGGGATAGACATACTAAGAGCTGGCAAAACTACCCAACGGCCTTATCATATACACATTGTTGAATATGCTTTTGGCTTCCCGGCACTCTCTTTTGGCTAACAATGCCTGTATTCTGGAGGTGAACAGCCTCTCCCTCATCCCGTGTGGCTATGATTAGATGTCTCTCGTGGTGCCCTAGTTTCCCAGTGAAAGAACGGGCCCCAAATCCAGGTTAAATCAACACTGTCTTCCAGGACTTTGAGCTTTGAGCAGAATAAACATGCATGGGAAAAACAGTTGATGTTCACGAACCCAGTGGTCCCTCAAACCTACCCTGGCTCTTCTCTAAGCCTGGTCCCAGAGCCTTCTGACGCAATCTGCAGGCTCTGATGACCTATGGCGAAGTGCGGGGTAAAGGCATGCAGGTTCAAGATGAGGCCATTGGGGGAGCTTGGAAGAACCAGGTATCAATTCCACAAAACAGGTGGAGGCCAAGGACCAGGTGGAGAATCAGGTATCTGCCAAAGAGTTCAAGCCGGTTAAGTTGAGGAAATTAGATTTCCTGATTACTTAGAAAAGAGTGGGAGGTCAGCTAGGATGTTTTTGGTTGCAAATGACAGAAAAGCAGTTTGAACTAACTAAAGAGGGGAAAGACTTTATTGCTTTATTTAACCACACTGCAATGGGAGCAGTGATTATGTAATTTGTCTCCCACCTGGAACCCTTCGAGAAGGAAAGAGGGAGACATCAATGGCTAAACCGGAGCAACAGATGTAAACCAGGCTGCCTTAGGCGAACTGGGTGTCTGCTCGTCTCTGTGCAAGGGAAGAGCCTCGAAAGCCGCTGGGGTCTCTCTCTCTGCGTAGCTGTTACTTTTCTCTACTTTCTGTGGCCTTTATTTGCACAGGCATATGCAGTAGCTGCTTCCCGGGAGGCTCAGTGGTAGAGAATCTGCCTGCAGTGCAGGAGACCCGAGTTTGACCCCTGGGTGGGTAAGATCCCCTGGAGAAGGAAATGGTGACCAACTCCAGTGTTCTTGCCTGGGAAATCCCACGGACAGAGGAGCCCGCCAGGCAGCAGTCCATGGGGTGTCAAGAGTCAGACCTTACAGATTGCAAGACAGAAAAAGATGTTTCCAGCTGCTCCAGGATGAAATATCCTACTCCAGAATTTCAAGGTGTCACTTGACCAGCCGTGGACCAACCTTCATGAGCAAACAGATACACTGCTATCACCAGTTCGCCTTGGGCCATCAGGCCCTTCTTGTGCTGCAGACACAGGAGCGCCATTAATCAAGAGTCCTAGCAGTTTGAAGCAGCATTTCCCCAAGAGAAGAGTCATTCTGGGGACAAAACCACATATATCCACTATGACAGCACCTCATGTAGATTGCCTGCAGTCAAGGCCACTGAGAGTATGGACACAAAACAGCTGTTGGACAAAACGCATGTTATATTAAACAAGCTGTCCGAATGCCAGAGCTAACTGGTAATGGGTTAAACTATGACTCTGTGACCCAGGGAACCCTTGACAATCCAGTTTCACATTCTATCCCTTTAGAGTTTAGTATATAATAGTCCATTAGAGACCTGGAAAGCCCCCAAGGCTTGGAGTTCCTATAAGCCTCTAGAACCACTCAAATGAAGTGAACTTACCCCGAAAAAACCATTGGCAGAAGCATAAGGTCGCTGGGCACCTTGAGTTTAAATGGGAAATGGGGAAACCGGGAGTAAAGTGAGGACTCCTGTGAAAGGACCGAGAAAGAGGCTGCTGCAGACAGATCCCCTTCCCTCCCAGCCGGCCCAGGTCCAGGTTCTGCCCCCAGTGGCTCCCGTTTCAGTCCTCTTGTTGGAAAGTACCTTCCTTTCTTTCTCCTTCCCTTCTTTTCCCATGCCCCCTGCATTGGGAGCGTGGAGTCTCAAGTCGTGGACCGCCAGGGAAGTCCCAGCGCCACGATTTACGATAAAACCTGGAATCCTCCGCCACCCTGGGCTGATCTTCTCCACTTGGCGGAGGAGCGCGTGGTCCTAAAAGTCAGCCAACGTCTCTTTGCCTCCCGACAGCCCTTCCCTGGGGGAAAAAAGAACGCATAAATGTTTGGGGGGCTGCCTGGTGACTGTGGGCTTCCCCCCAAAGAAGGCGCAGGGTGGAGAGCGAGACTCCACGGAATACGACTTCGCAACGGAGCCCTGGTCACCCTGGACAGCATAGTGTCTACTGGAGAGAGCTCTGCAACCCCAGATCCTCTGCGCCTTCCAGAAGACTTCGGCTTGAGCTCTGATAAGTAACCAGAGGGCTTCCTGCGCAGCCGGGGGCTGAGCAGCGGGACATTGCCGCCAAGTGCCGCCCCTCGGAATCGCCCCCGGGGTCGGGAAGGTGGAAGCGCGGGCCCTTGGTGGAGCCCCCGTTCTGAACGGGAGATCCCACTCGGCTGTTAATAAGGGCCTTCTCTCCTGCTGGGCTCAAGAATCTGGGCCAGTCTCGGGAGATTCTTGGAACTAAGCAGCTTGTGAATACACAAGCAAGCATGGACACCCGGGGAAGTAGCTCCTGACACACCGCATAGCTGACCTTGTTCAGAGTTCAGGGCCCCGAAACGGCCGAAATAATCACTGCGGTGCCGGACCGGGGTCCGCGTACATATCAGCCGTCCCATTTTGTTCATTTGTGTGTTTCCCCCAAATGTTTCCTCTCACTTCGCTCACGGTTCAAGACAACTTCTTTTTCAGTTTTTAATGCAAACATGGAGAGGTTGCTGTGGACGCCTTCCAGACTGAGCCGCTGCGGGGCTGGTGGCCGGGAACTCTCAGCTGGTCCCTTTCTGGTCCGAGCCCTCTGCTACCAGGCACTGCCCGGTATTATTCACAACAGTCAGGGTATGGAAGGAGCCTCAGTGCCTACCACGAGGTAAACGGATCAAACGATGTGATGGATGGACGTGACGATGGAGCATCATTCGACCTTGGAAGAGGAGGCGATCCTACCATTTGTGACAAACAGCTGAACCTGGAGGGCATGATGCCCGGTGCTAGAGGCCAGAGACGAATACTGCATGTTGTCACTTGTATGTGGAATCTAAAAGAAAAGAAAGTTGACTATACAGAAACGGAGAGTAGAAAAGAGTCCCAGCCTGGTGAATGCACTTGGTAATACTGCGTTGTATACTTGAAATTTGCTAAGACAGCAGAAGTTAAATGCTCTCACCAAAGAAAACAATCTAAAAGGGAAAGAGAGAGAGGAGCTTTAAAGGAAAGACTAAGCTACTGAAGAGAAAATTCAGAGACTTGAAGAGACTCTGGTCGAAAGGGAATATGTGGTTGAGTGTATGAGGCCTGCTTCCCCAGCGCCGCCGGATGTCTCTGAAGGACCGTCTGCCGGTCACCTCAGAGCTCCCCGTGGCCTCTGCAAGGACGGCTCCAGTCGCCTGCGCTCTCTGCTAAGTCAGCTCGATTCTCATAGGTGTTGTTCTGGGAGCTTCCCCAATAAACTTGTTGCATATAAGCCTCCATCGTGGAATTGGCTTCCAGATAACCTGACTCCTGGTAAGGAAGAATACAGATACAGACAGTGCATTGACCCTAACTGTATAATGCAATGAGTTTTTACAAAACGATCATACCTGTGGCTCGTGGAAGCTCGTGTGTGTGTGCTCAGTTGTGTCTGACTCTTTGCAGACCCATGGACTGTAGCCCGCCAGGCTCTTCTGTCCATGGAGTTTTCCAGGCAAGAATACTGGAGTGGGTTGCCATTTCCTTCTCCAGGGGATCTTCCTCAGGCAGGGATCGAACCTGTGTCTCTTGTGTCTCCTGCATTGCAGGTGGATTCTTTACCACTTGCGCCACCTGGGATGCCCCATACCTGGATGACCAGCACCCAAACCAAGAAATATTCAGCCAGGGTGGACAAAAATGTTCTACTGCATAGCACAGGGAACTATATTCAATAACTTGGGATAAACCAAAATGGAAAAGAACATTAAAAAGAATGTGTGTGTGTGTATATATATATGTGTGTGTGTGTGTGTGTGTGTGTATACACACACACATATATATATATATATGGCGGCAGTGAGGAGATACCCCTCGTCCAAGGTAAGGAGCAATGGCTGCACTTTGCTGGAGCAGCCGTGAAGAGATACCCCACGCCCAAGGTAAGAGAAACCGAAGTAAGACGGTAGGTGTTGCAAGAGGGCATCAGAGGGCACACACACTAAAACCATAATCACAGAAAACTAGTCAATCTAATCACACTAGGACCACAGCCTTGTCTAACTCAATGAAACTAAGCCATGCTGATGGGGCAACCTAAGACGGGTGGGTCATGGTGGAGACATTTGACAGAATGTGGTCCACTGGAGAAGGGAAGGGCAAACCACTTCAGTATTCTTGCCTTGAGAACCCCATGAACAGTATGAAAAGGCAAAATGAAAGGATACTGAAAGAGGAACTCCCCAGGTCAGTAGGTGCCCAATATGCTACTGGAGATCAGTGGAGAAATAACTCCAGAAAGAATGAAGGGATGGAGCCAAAGCAAAAAGAATACCCAGCTGTGGATATGACTGGTGATAGAAGCAAGGTCCGATGCTGTAAAGAGCAATATTGCATAGGAACCTGGAATGTCAGGTCCATGAGTCAAGGCAAATTGGAAGTGGTCAAACAAGAGATGGCAAGAGTGAATGTCGACATTCTAGGAATCAGCGAACTAAACTAGACTGGAATGTGTGAATTTAACTCAGATGACCATTATATCTACTACTGCTGGCAGGAATCCCTCAGAAGAAACGGAGTGGCCATCATGGTCAACAAAAGAGTCTGAAATGCAGTACTTGGATGCAATCTCAAAAATGACAGAATGATCTCTGTTCGTTTCCAAGGCAAACCATTCAATATCACAGTAATCCAAGTCTATGCCCCAACCAGTAACACTGAAGAAGCTGAAGTTGAACGGTTCTATGAAGACTTACAAGACCTTTTAGAACAAACACCCAAAAAAGATGTCCTTTTCATTATAGGGGACTGGAATGCAAAAGTAGGAAGTCAAGAAACACCTGGAGTAACAGGCAAATTTGGCCTTGGAATACAGAATGAAGTAGGCAAAGACTAATAGAGTTTTGCCAAGAAAATGCCCTGGTCATAGCAAACACCCTCTTCCAACAACACAAGAGAAGACTCTATACATGGACATCACCAGATGGTCAACACCAAAATCAGCTTGATTATATTCTTTGCAGCCAAAGATGGAGAAGCTCTATACAGTCAGCAGAAACAAGACCAGGAGCTGACTGTGGCTCAGACCATGAACTCCTTATTGCCAAATTCAGACTTAAATTGAAGAAAGTAGGGAAAACCACTAGACCATTCAGGTATGACCTAAATCAAATCCCTTATGATTATACAGTGGAAGTGAGAAATAGATTTAAGGGCCTAGATCTGATAGAGTGCCTGATGAACTATGGAATGAGGTTCATGACTTTGTACAGGAGACAGGGATCAAGACCATCCCCATGGAAAAAAAATGCAAAAAAGCAAAATGGCTGTCTGGGGAGGCCTTACAAATAGCTGTGAAAAGAAGAGAAGCAAAAAGCAAAGGAAAAAAGGAAAGATATAAACATCTGAAGGCAGAGTTCCAAAGAATAGCAAGAAGGGATAAGAAAGCCTTCTTCAGCAATCAATGCAAAGAAATAGAGGAAAACAACAGAATGGGAAAGACTAGGGATCTCTTCAAGAAAATCAGAGATACCAAAGGAACATTTCATGCAAAGATGGGCTCGATAAAGGGCAGAAATGGTATGGACCTAACAGAAGCAGAAGATATTAAGAAAAGGTGGCAAGAATACACAGAAGAACTGTACAAAAAAGATCTTCACGACCCAGATAACCACGATGGTGTGATCACTGACCTAGAGCCAGACATCCTGGAATGTGAAGTCAAGTGGGCCTTAGAAAGCATCACTATGAACAAAGCTAGTGGAAGTGATGGAATTCCAGTTGAGCTATTCCAAATCCTGAAAGATGATGCTGTGAAAGTGCTGCACTCAATATTCCAGCAAATTTGGAAAACTCAGCAGTGGCCACAGGACTGGAAAAAGGTCAGTTTTCATTCCAATCCCAAAGAAAGGCAATGCCAAAGAATGCTCAAACTACCGCACAATTGCACTCATCTCACACGCTAGTAAAGTAATGCTCAAAATTCTCCAAGCCAGGCTTCAGCAGTATGTGAACCGTGAACTTCCTGATGTTCAAGCTGGTTTTAGAAAAGGCAGAGGAACCAGAGATCAAATTGTCAACATCCGCTGGATCATGGAAAAAGCAAGAGGGTTCCAGAAAGGCATCTATTTCTGCTTTATTGACTATGCCAAAGCCTTTGACTGTGTGGATCACAATAAACTGTGGACAATTCTGAAAGAGATGGGAATACCAGACCACCTGATCTGCCTCTTGAGAAATCTGTATGCAGGTCAGGAAGCAACAGTTAGAACTGGACATGGAACAACAGACTGGTTCCAAATAGGAAAAGGAGTTCGTCAAGGCTGTATATTGTCACCCTGTTTATTTAACTTCTATGCAGAGTACATCATGAGAAACGCTGGACTGGAAGAAACACAAGCTAGAATCAAGATTGCAGGGAGAAATATCAATAACCTCAGATATGCAGATGACACCACCCTTATGGCAGAAAGTGAAGAGGAACTCAAAAGCCTCTTGATGAAAGAGGAGAGTGAAAAAGTTGGCTTAAAGCTCAACATTCAGAAAACTAAGATCATGGCATCCGGTCCCATCACTTCATGGGAAATAGATGGGGAAACAGTGGAAACAGTGTCAGACTTTATTTTTCTGGGCTCCAAAATCACTGCAGATGGTGACTGCAGCCATGAAATTGAAAGACGCTTACTCCTTGGAAGGAAAGTTATGACCAACCTAGATAGCATATTCAAAAGCAGAGGCATTTCTTTGCCAACAAAGGTCTGTCTAGTCAAGGCTATGGTTTTTCCAGTGGTCATGGACAGATGTGAGAGTTGGACTGTGAAGAAAGCTGAGCACTGAAGAATTGATGCTTTTGAACTGTGGTGTTGGAGAAGACTCTTGAGAGTCCCTTGGCCTGCAAGGAGATCCAACCAGTCCATTGTGAAGGAGATCAGCCCTGGGATTTCTTTGGAAGGAATGATGCTAAAGCTGAAACTCCAGTACTTTGGCCACCTCATGCGAAGAGTTGACTCATTGGAAAAGATTCTGATGCTGGGAGGGATTGTGGGCAGGAGGAGAAGGGGACGACAAAGGATGAGATGGCTGGATGGCATCACTGACTCAATGGACTTGAGTCTGGGTGAACTCCGGGAGTTGGTGATGGACAGGGAGGTGTGGCGTGCTGCGACTCATGGGGTCGCAAAGAGTCGGACACGACTGAGCGACTGATCTGATCTGATATATATATAAACAAAATCCCACATGCTCTCCTCCCATCACTAAGAGTCAGCACGGCTTTTTAAACAACAGTTGATTATTTACAGACTTGCGGCTGCTCGGGTCTGCGCAGCTCCTTGCGGCTTCACCCCCTCGTAGTGGGGCGTGGCTGCCCTCGCCGAGGCGCTCGGGCTCTGGGCGCGCGGGCTCAGTGTGCGGCGGGCAGCCTCGGCGGCCCCGCAGCACTCGGGATCTTCGCTTGTCCTCCGCAGCAGCCCTCACCCCCACTGGACCAGCAGGGAGGCCCTGCTGTCTGTTCTGATAGCGTGGATGTGTCTGTTACAGGGCTTTACTGACAGGGTGCCATATAACCTGTTCTCTTTCTGTGTCAAGGTTCTCTCGCTCAACGTTTTGTGAGATTCATTAATTCATCGGTGCATGAGGTCATACTTGCTTCGTTCCTAGGGCTATGTAGTATTCCACTGTGAGAATATAATGCCATATATTTTTCTACGCTGTGGTTGATGAACATCTGGGTAGTGCCAGTTCGAGGCAGTTATGAACAGCACTGCAAATTCTTTGAGTGGGCATGAGTGCTCATGGGGCTTCCCAACTGGTGCTAGTGGTAAAGGAATTCACCTGTCAACGTAGGAGACACAAGAGATGCAGGTTCGATCCGTGGGTTGGGAAGATCCCCTGGAGAAGGAAATGGCACCCCACTCCAGTATTCTTGCCTGGAAAATTCCATGGGCAGAGGAGCTTGGCAGGCTAGTCCACGGGGTCAGAGTGGACACGACTGAACGAGTAGGCAGCGCTCATCGCTGTGGGGAATTTAACTCTTAGTTAGCAGGTAACGCCGAGCGGCTCGCGAGCGCCTGCACTGAGTTCTGTTGCCAGTCGCAGACCGCGAACACCAAGACCGACTCTTGGTGTCTTCCATCCTGAGGCACGGTGACGGTGAGCATACTGTGGTTTTAATTTGTGTTTTTCTCGAGGCCAGTGAAAGGGAAAGTCACTCAGTCATGTCCAAGTCTCTGCAACCCCATGGACTATACAGCCCACAGAATTCTCCAGGCCAGAATACTGGAGTGGGTAGCCTTTCCCTTCTCCAGGGATCTTCCCAACCCAGGGATCAAACCCGGGTCTCCCACATTGCAGGCAGATTCTTCACCAGCTGAGCGACCACAGAAGTCCGGAGGCCAGTGAAGCTGAGCCCATTTTCCTGTTTCTTGGCCATTTGGATAGTCTCCTTTGAGAACGTTCAAGCCTTTGCCCATTTTCTGTTGGGTTATCAAGACAATTTTTTCTCTACCGTTGGCTGATGGGAAACCCTACAGAGATCATCTTCAGAATAGGGGGAAAGAAGAGTGGTGTTTTGTCCAAGGACAAAGCACGCAGGGAGGAATGTAGGCGGCGACAATCAGGAGCTTCAGAGCTTCTGGGCAAGGGGCGTAGAAACGAGGGTCACCTCGGCAGCAAAGCCATAGACTCACATGGGGAGCCACGGACGCAGATGGGCTCCAGCTGCGGGGTGCAGGAAGGCCAGAGTGGGGCTTTGAGGGGTGCCAGCGAGCATCGCAGGAACCCGCTCCACTGCTAAGACCCCGCACACACGAGAAATGTTCTTCATGATTGCCAGAATGGTGAGAAAAGCCTGCGGTTCTTGTGTGGCACCCAAGAGGAAGCTGGCGTGAGAAAGAATGGCCGTTGATACTCCTGCGTACCCAGGCAGTCACGAGGGCGTGAGGCGGAGCGTGTGGTCCTGGAGCACAGGGGAGGGTGCGCCCTTCTCTCAGGGTCACTCAGCCCCTGCGTGTGGGAAATAACAAGGGCAGAGGGGCCAGGAACACAGAACAACGCCACCCAGCCGCTGTGGTCCTGGGGAGCAGCCGCGGCCTCAGACCGCGGGAGGGACCAGCGTCGGTCCTCTTTCTGCCCGTCTACACGGCCTCGGACCAGTCCTCACCTTCCCCGGGGAGTTCTGAAGCTACTCTGCATCTTGCTTTTCTTTCCTTTTTTAAAAAATAAAACAGTTACTTGTTCGGCTGTGCCTTAGTTGCGGCATGGGCGATCTTTTTGGTTGTGGCATGTGGGAGCTTCAGTCGCAGCGTAGAGGACCCAGTTCCCTGAGCCCGGGATGGCACCCGGCCTAGCACTGACAGTGAGGAGTCTTAGCTGCTGGGCCCCCAGGGGAGTCCCTGGGTCTTGCTTTTCCATCAGCTTGATGTGATGCGTTCCCTCATGATGATTTGTTGATGCCTGCGGCTGAGCCTAAACACTGGGGCCCCACTTAGTCTTCTCCACGCCCCTACCCGAGGACTGACGCTCTGGTGAAGACCGTGTTGTTTAGTCCTAAGTCGTGTCCGACTCTCTGCGACCCCATGGACTGCAGCCCGCCAGGCTCCTCTGTCCATGGGATTCTCCAGGCAAGGATACTCGAGTGGGTTGCCATTTCCTCCTCCAGGGGATCTTCCCCACCCGGGGATCAAACCCACGTCTCCTGCAGTGGCAGGAGGATTCTTTACCACTGAGCTACCTGCAAAGCCCAGTTTCAGCCTTGACGGTTTGCTAAGAATAGATTCTCTTCAGGGAATCTTTTTATTTTAGAGTTGGGGCAAAGATGGAAAAAAAAGAGACACTTTCCATAAGCCTCGTCCGCCCTATTGATCCTGCAGGAACCTTGTGCCTGTTAGTTATTGGATAAGGACACAGGGAAAAAAGTTCCTTTCATTTGTTGATTCAGTGACACTTTTCTTGTGTGTCTATTATGTTCCAGGCGATGTGTACCCTGGAGACACGCAGGACATCAGACAGACACAGTGACCTTGTGGAGCATTTATCCCGGTAGGTCACACAGATGTTAAGTAGGTAACATCAATAAGATACAAGACTAGGGAAGCTCAGAGTCTGTTCTCTCAAAGTGGTTAACCTTCTTTCATGTTTGTGTTTTTTAATAGGAAGAATTCATTGAAAAACCCTAAATACAGTTACTAGGACGTTGGTTCTCAATGGGGGTTGATTTTGCCCCTGGGGGACATTTGGAAATGTCTAGAAACATATTTGGAGCATCTTAGGGGTAGCAGCCCTGGATGCTGCTAAGCATCCTACCGTGAGGAATTCCTTAGCAATCCAGAATTAGGACTCTGTACTTATCCTGCTGAGGGCTTGGTTCAATCCCTGTCAGCGAACTAAGATCCCACAAGCTGGGCAACACAGTAAAATGAAGTAAAATACACCCTACGGTGCACAGAACAGCTTCCATAATACAGAATCATCCGTCCTCAAATGCCAGTAATGCCAAGGGTTAGAACCCTGATTATTCAGCTGCTGCTGAAGCTGAAGCTCCATTACTTTGTCCACCTGATGCAAAGAACTGACTCCTTAGAAAAGACCTGATGCTGGGAAGGATTGAGGGCAGGAGAAGAAGTGGACGACAGAAGATGAGATGGCTGGATGTCGTCACCGACCCAGTGGACACGAGTCTGAGCAAAGACCTGATGCTGGGAAGGATTGAGGCAGGAGAAGAAGGGACGACAGAAGATGAGATGGCTGGATGTCGTCACCGACCCAGTGGACACGAGTCTGAGCAAGCTCCACGAAATGGTGAAGAACAGGCAAGCCTGGCGTGCTGCAGTCCTTGGGGTCATGAAGAGTCGGATGTGCCTGGGGGACTGAACAACAGAAGGACCCTGATACTGCCACCATATGACAAGACTTCAGTGTCTTTCCTGAACATTCTCCCGTGTGCAGGACAGCCCTCTCCCCCAGAGGAAAGAGTCAGCCGACTCCAAAGTTTAAAGGTGCTGCAGTTGCTCTGCACTCAACCCTGGCCCTGTCCAAGCCCAGGAGTGGCTTTTCTTGTTTCTGTTATTCCAAACCAAATTCTTTGCAATTATAGTCACTCCAAATAACTTAGCGGCACTTACTATGAGACTGGCGTCATGCTAAGACCTTTCCATTTATTATCTCATTTACTCATCAGGAAAATGGGATATGCATAATATCTTCATTACAACTAAGGAAACAGAGGTTCAAAGAGATTAAAGAATGTCTCCCAAGTCGCACAGCTCATAAGTGGCAGAGCCGGCATCTGAAACCAGGTTTGACAAAGCCTGGGCCTTTAACCAACTTCCTTGACTAGTTCTTGTGCTGATTTCATTGCTTGACGTTCTTATGAGGTTTTGTAGTTCTCAGAGCACTTTCACAAGGTCAGCCCCGAAGGAGGGTTGTGTGGGGTGGCGCTGGCTTAAAGTCTAACCTGTGTTTAAGTCCTTGCTCCCCTTGTGAAGTCAGATAAATGACCTCTTTTTTCTATTCTTTTTCAAAATCTTTTCCCATTTAGGTTATTACAGAATACTGAGCAGAGTTCCCTATGCTCTGCAGTAGGTCCTTGTCGGTTATCTACTTAAAAATAATTTCATTTATTCATTTGTTTTTGGCTGTGCTGGGTCTCTGCTGCAGCATGGCCTTTCTCTAATCCCCGCGGGCGGGGACCCCTTTCTAGGGTGTGAGAGGGCATCTCATTGCAGTGTCTCGTCTGGTTGGGAAGCCTGGGCTCCAGCACGTGTGGGCTCAGAGCACAGGCTCAGGAGCAGTGGTGTCTGGTTGGGAAGCCTGGGCTCCAGCGTGTGTGGGCTCAGAGCGCGGGCTCAGGAGCAGTGGTGCTCGGGCTTAGTTGCTTCTTGGCATGTGGGACCTTCCCCACCCAGGGATCGAACCTGTGTCTCCTGCATTGGCAGGCAGATTCTTTACCACTGAGCCATCAGGAAAGCCCTGGCTATCTCGCTTAAATATGGCAGTATACACACGTCAGCCCCAAACTCTCAGTCTGTCCCTCCATATGATCCCCACCAACCCTTCCCCTTTGGTAACCACAGTTTGTTTTCTAAGTCTGTGAGTCTGTTTCTTTTTTGTAAATAGGCCACCGTCTGAATGGCAGAGGGAAAGAGACCATGGTGACTCCCACACTGGCACTTAAAACTTCCACTTAGCCTGGCATGCATCACTTCTGCTCACAGTTCTTTGGCCAAATCCCTTGGTCACACCTACCCCCAGCATTTCCACTATGCGCTTGGGGAAGGACCTAAGAATATCTGGTGTGCAGTGTGAATGACTCCTGCAAATATGTTCTGTGTTGGTTACTTTTAAGTGTTGGCGTGCCTGGGTCTCGACGGTGCCCAGATGTTTGGTCAAGCATTATTCTGGCTGCTTCTACAAAGGGGTTTTGGGATGCTATTTACATTTAAATCAGTGAATCTGAGTAAAGCAGATTGCCCTCCATCGTATGGGTGGGCCTCATCCAATCAGTCAAAGGTCTGAATAGAATAAAAGATTGACCATTCCCTGAGCAAAAAGGAACTCTGTCATCAGACAGTTTTGGGACTTAGAATACAACATCGACTCTTCTTGGGTCGCCAGCCTGTGCACTCACCCCCCCGATTTTGGCCTTGCTAGCCTCCTTAATCAGGGGAGCTAATTCCTCTCTGTAATTATCTTATACACGTGTCCTGCTGGTTCCGTCGCTCCGGAGAACCCTGAATAATTAGTGGACCCACACTATGTGGGATGCACGCCGATATTTATCTTATACGCGTGTCCTGCTGGTTCCGTCGCTCCGGAGAACCCTGAATAATTAATGGACCCACACTATGTGGGATGCATGCTGATATCTATTTGTTTGTTTTTTTAATTTTCTTGCATTTTATCCTGTGCTATCCTATTTTTTAAATGCTAGTCACAATCTAATAAGTAGATTTCAAACTCTCCTATGGATTGCAATTATCAACTTCAAAAAGACTGACTTACATCCAACTGGAAGTGAAACAGTTAAGAGTAAATTCTGATCTTAGCCAATCAGAGATTATTTTACTAGTGTTACACAAGAAATGTCATCGTGTCCACGTGTCTGCTTAAAGGGAAAACAGAACAGAACCTTGCTTTATTCTAACACAACTAGCCAGGCTCTCTTCTCCCGACAGGAAGCAATTCTGCCTACACTCACTGATACGGCAGGAGCAGGATGTTGACCGGGCAGAGCGTGTGCAGACCCCCGGTGACTGAGCTGAGCAGGTGTCCAGAGCCAGGCTGCAGTGTTCAGCAAACAAAGAGAGCCTACCTCTTGAATGCTGGGTGTTATAGGTTCCATGCTTAGGAACCTTCCAGTACCTCAGACATTATGAAACAACAGCTGAATTCGTAGGGACTCAGCCCACGCTCTAGAGTGAGAATTATTTACACTTTACAATTAACATTCTATAATTATATGGCTTGAACTCCAGTTACTGTGTAATGGTATTCTGCCAAAGAATACCAATTACTCCTCACCAAGGAACTGCTGAAAATCATTAGTTTGTGTAAGTAAGTCCGTCCCAACAAATTCTATTGTTTCATAAAGCCCCAAGTTAAAGAAACCCTCTTGTTGTTTAGTGGCTAAGTTGTGTCCGATTCTTTTTCTTTTTTTTTTCGTGTCCAATTTCTTTGTGACCCCATGGACTGTAGCCCACCAGGCTCCTCTGTCCATGTGATTTCCCCGGCAAGAACACTGGAGTGGGTTGCCATTTCCTTCTCCAGGGGATCTTCCCCACCCAGGGATGGAACCCACATCTCCTGTGTTGGCAGGCTGATTCTTTGCTGCTGAGCCACCTGGGAAGCCCTGAAGAAACCCTCTAGGAATGATCATAAATAGATACATAAAATGGACAGGACTTACTGGTTTAAAATAGAGGCCTTCAGATACAGCATACGTGAAAGCCCGTTTTCACGGGGCCACTGCATAAAGACCACGCTGGTTGCACAGAGGACAGGTGCAGAGGGCCCACTCACACAGACTTTGAGGAATGTTGCCACTCAGAGTCGAGAACATGGTGGCCTTGGGCAGAGAAGCAGTCTGCCTTACTGAATGTGCCTCACAGGGCTTTTTCCCTCTGGCTCTACCAGGTAACCAAAGCTCTTAGGAGTCAGTGATAGATTAGAAAAACACTCCTCGACTCTCTTTCCATACGAAGGAAAAGAGGCTTGGTGAAGCCGTGATGGGGACATCACCAACCTGCTGATCAGAGACCAAGTCATGGGACCTCCCCGCAGTTCAGTGGGTGAGACTTCAGCTCCCAGTGCTCGGGCTGTGCGGGAACCACACGCATCCTTGGTCAGGGGGTTAAGATCCCACATGCCCCGTAGCCAGAAAAACAAAACATAAAACAGAAGCAATATTGTAACAAATTCAGTAAAAGACGTCAAAAATGGTCCACATCAAAACAAACAAAACACACACACACACAAAAGCCATTACGGTATCTGGACCAGTGCTCTTGTCTGCTCCTCCTTTCTCTTTAAGACAGTTCACCCCTTCTGGTTGAAGAGCCAAAACAAAACTCAAACAACCCAACAAAACAAAACACAATCTTTGAAACAATGCATTAAGTGGAATACTTATACTGGAAAAATACGGTTGAATACATGTGTGTAAAGACAGAAAAAAAAGTCTAAATTTTCTGTGAATGTAACAGTTCGGTTTGACCTGATTTATAGGAATTAAAAATGGTGTCATTTAGAGCTCCAGCCCTGTATGAAAAAAACATGACAGGAAGTTCAGTTCAGTTCAGTTGCTCAATCGTGTCCGACTCCTTGCGACCCCATGGACTGCAGCACGCCAGGCCTCCCTGTCCATCGCCAACTCCCGGAGTTCACCCAAACTCATGTCCATTGAGTCGGTGATGCCATCCAGCCATCTCATCCTCTGTCATCCCCTTCTCCTCCTGCTGCCAATCCCTCCCAGCATCAGGGTCTTTTCAAATGAGTCAGCTCTTCGCATCAGGTGGTCAAAATACTGCAGTTTCAACCTCAACATCAGTCCTTCCAATGAACACCCAGGACTGATCTCCTTTAGGATGGACTGGTTGGACCTCCTTGCAGTCCCAGGGACTCTCAAGAGTCTTCTCCAACACCACAGTCCAAAAGCATCAATTCTTCGGTGCTCAGCTTTCTTTAAAGTAACCCTAAAATCCAGACGCTTCTCCCACTCAGCCCATAGCTTGGGGTTGTCTTTGGGCTCACAGCTTTCCCAGTGAGTCAGACTATACTGAATACTTGGAGCTGCCTGACATTTTGCTGTTTATTTAAGGACAAGACTGAGCCAAGAGTCAGTTCATTTAAAACATGTGAAAATAGGCAAGTAATTTGTCTCACCTACTAAAAAGGTCAGACACATTGAAAAGATTAACAGGTCTCGGCCTCCTGCTGAATCCAGCCCTGCGAACTGGGTGGAGAGCTGTAAAGAGAGCAAAGGGCGGCTCTGGGGGCTGGCGGAATTCAGTTGGGTGTGGGTTCTGTGTGTGAGAGAAGATGAACCAAGGTCTCTTTGCAAAGAGAAGCCCCGTCACAGAAGTCTGCAGAGCCCTGGTCCAGAGAGTTCTGTTGCGGCTGTTGAAGAAACGCTCACCTCGAGTGTCTGACCGACAGGTGGGCGATGGAGCAGTGTGGAGAGGCGCTGCCCGCTGGGGCGGGTGGTGGGGCTCCGCTGGCAGAGAGGGCACGCGCCCCGAAGGCTCCGCTCACCTTGCGGGCTGTTTCAGAGCAACGCGCAGCGAAGTGGTGGCCGAGCCAGTGTTCTCGCCTGGAGAGTCCATGGACGGAGGGGCGCAGTGGGCTACAGTCCAAGGGGTCACAGGGTCAGACGCGATTGAGTGACTGAACAACAACAAAATCACTGCCTAACAAAACAAAACAAAACAAAACAGAACGAAACACCTCTGTGGGCCCATGCTCGCCTCAACCCCGCACGTTAATAATCCACACCTCCGTGTCTTCTGAAGAAGCTCACAGATTTGCCACTGGATGGTCTTTCTGTGGACCATTTTAAGTCTTGATTGAATTTGGTACAATATTGCTTCTCTTTTGGTTTTTTGGCTGGGAGGCATGTAGGGTTTTAACTTCCCCACCAGGGCCCAAACCCACAGACCAGGAATCAAACCACAGACCAGGATCAGGCCCATAGACCAGGACCAGACCCACAGATCAGGATCAAACCACAGACCGGGGACCAGACCCACAGACCAGGATCAGACCCACAGCTGCTGCACTGGAATCGAAGCCTTAACCACTGCACCGCTGGGGAGTCCCACAGTGTTCGTACCAGTACGAACACTGGTCGCTTCAGCCTTGCTCATAGGGACAGTCTTGCTCCAAGGATTTACCCTAGAACATGATGATAATTCTTTCTGGAGACAAGGATAGAATGCATTGTATTAATTGTATCCAGGTGTGGCTTTTACTAAGTTAGTGTGTAGACTCTACACCAGGAAACAAAATTGTGTACTGATCAGTCCTATCTGGGTATGGAAATGTGTTATTTCTTGAGTTATTTAAGAAAGCCATTAAACCAATAAAAATATGTAACGTTTATCATCCTTCTATATACTATATACTTTGCATGGAATATCTCATCATCTCACTTAATGCTTGCATTGATAGGTATTGCTGTTAATTTCACTTTACGGGTCAGAATGCTTCTGAGGGCAGAGAGGTTGTGCAACTTCCCAAAGTCACACAGTAAGGGGCAGAAATGGGATTTGAACCTGGGGGTGTGGCCAAGTAACAATCCATAAATCTAACTCCTTGCGAAACAGTCACGCTCTTGTCCATCCACGGTGCACCACCTATTTTGAGTTCCGGCCCCGGCCAGTGGAGGGAGACGCGGCGGAGCCTTAGGCTTCCAGCCATGTCTACTTCCGCGGCCTGGCAGAAGAGATTTTCACGACGGGTGTTCCTTGCAGCCCCTTGAACCCTACTTCTTCTTCTTTTTTAAATATTAAGTAATTTGTTTTGGCTGTGTCGGGTCTTAGTTGCGGCGCGTGGGCTCAGCTGCGTGTGGGATCGAGCCTGCGCCCCCTGCGTTGGATCACCAGGCAAGCCCGCTTCGCTCTTCTTGGGGCATTGTTAGCTCTGTTGAAGCTCCTCAGAGCACTGGTGACTGTCTTGGAGTAAGGACCTAACTGCGTGCTTCCTGCCAACTGGAGCAAGTACGAGCCGTCCCGGTTACACGAGGCCGGGTAGATGGAAGTTCCGTCAGCAGGAAGGCCTCTGCGTCATCCTCGGTGAGTGAGTGAGGACCGGATGGCTGTTCCGGGGCTGCAGCTTCCAACGCTGCGGAGGCAGACGGCTTCCTTTTGCCCTCCCAGGTAGCATGCCAGACACAGCGGGCGTCCCCTTGAAGAGAGAGCATGTTTTGGGGCACAGGAGCTTGGGGAAATGTTTGAGGTGCACCTGCTGGGGATTAACAAAGAGAGATCTTTTAAATTCAGTGCCAGTCAAGCTGTTTTCTGCCCAGGGACCTGGTTTCAGGTCCCTAGAGAAGTAAGGACGTGAAGGGGTTACTCGTGAATCAAACAGCAAAGCAGAGCTGGGCAGCCTAGGAGAGGGAGGGGGCAAAGCTGTGCAGCTTGTGCTGTCATAGAGGACTGTGGCCCAGGTGGGGGGGCGTTTCAGTATCTTCCCCTTTAACAGGCTGTGGCTGTTGGAGTCGTGACCTGCCTTGTCCCGGCCTGGTGCGGCCCGAGCCCCTCCCTGACTGGCTCTGTCAGGCCCACCCGCAGCTCCCCCCAAGCCCTCGGCCTGCCCAGAGCCTGCGGGCTCCGCCCTGGGCAGCCTCGTCCTTTGCAGAGGGCCTGGGCAAGGCTGCAGGTTCTCCTCTCTGATGCCCTCCATGGTCTCCTGGAGCTGCAGGGACTCCTGGGCCCTTGGAGGGAGAGCTGCCTGGAGGATTGTGAAGTCCCGGCCTCCCCCTCTGCTAACCGCCTGGACCACAGGTCACCAGCAGTGGGTGTCACTGCCCATAGTCTGGACTGAGAAGGGGGGAGAAGTCTCTCTTCCTGCTGGCTTTCTGCTCCAGGCTTAGCCTTTCTCCCAGAGAGGGGAGATCAGGACACTCTGAGCCCTGCGTTCTCTACCTTCCTTGTCTGACATCCATGATCTAAGCGACTCACGAATATCCCCTCTGGATTTTAGTTGCCTCATTTGGCCCATTCTCACTTTCTTCTTCCCACAGTCCCATCAGTTAGAAGAGTTAAGCTTTTCTTTTGGTTGCACTTTGTGGGCCTGAAAGACCTTAGTTCCCTGACCAGGGATCGAACTGATCGGAAGTGCAGAGTCGTAACCACTGGACTGCCAGGGGAGTCCCGAGGTGTGTTCTCTCATTTCCTTGAAGCATGGACCCTCGAAGCGAGAGGTCTTGTGTCCCAGCCGTTGTGGGCAGAAAGGGTGGCTTCCACAGAAAGAACCTGTGAATCAGCCCCCCAGGCTTAACCTTCCTGTAGTTAAGAAAGAATTCCACAGTTAACAGCTAGGGCAAACTCTCATTCTCTCTCCCCATAAAGCCTGATTTTATTGTCTTTCTAAAGAGGGCAAATACACTCTATCTATCGCCCTGAGGCGATGGCTCCTCCTCAGAGGTGAGAGATGCCATAAAACATGACTCAAGGGCGAGATGCGCCTGCTAACATTTGCAAACCATTCCCTGCAGACCCCCTCTGTGCTGAAGATCAGCAGGTACTTCAGCTGGGAGCATATTTCTGCTCCGAGAGTTGGTTCACATTTTACTCAGAAGAAACTGCTCCTCTTCAGTACCAGGAGTCCCTAATCCAGGTCCACGTGAATGCAGGGCTTACCCATGGGTCTTTGGCGAGCAGTTAACCCTTTCCAGCACACGACAAGCGCTTTCATCCAGGAGACGTTTGCGACAACACGAGTAGAAAAGCTGTTCGTTGTGCGGCTGGGGAACTTCAGCGGCGGTCTTCGTGTGCCAGCCTTAACCTCTGTGTTTTTGTTTTGTTTTTTCACTTTTTGACTTCTGTGTTTTAAGGGAACTTAAAAAGACTCCCGTAATAACCTCTCTGACCTTCCATTTTCCACTTCAATAAGTCACCCTTGTAAAGGATCATTGTCAATATTTATATGGTTACCTAAAAACCAAAACCCAAAAAACAAAGCAACAAAAAGCTCCCGGCTCCTTCGGCGCTCTCCATCTGTAATGTTGTGGAATGCCGCCCCCTGGTGTTTCCTTGGGGTTCGTCTAGTTTTGAAAACTAAATTCTTCATTTAAAATTGATAAAAATTCTTAATTTAAAAATGGACTTATTATGCTCAGCTCCCAGCTGGCCAACCATTCCTGATATCTGGTTTAAAGGATAAGTGAAAAGAAGCTCCTTGTAAATGCCAGCCCCGTTCCATTAAGCCCGTCACCCTCCTGAGGACACTGAGACAGGCGGTCCCGTTGCGGCCTGTCACTTGGGCACATGCTGTCCTTGTTTGGGGGAAACTGTGGAAAACATTGTCTAAACCCAAATTCCAGTGGCCTAAGCACTTAAGGACCATAAAGTGATTTCCACTGTGCACTTCCCTCAGTGAGATTCAGTAAAAATCATATTTTTGAAAATCAGTGTTTTAATAGAAGTATAACATGCGTACAGAAAACACACCAACCAGAAGCCTACAGCTCAGTGAATTGTCAAGACATGCACCCACGCTGTAACCGGCTGAGTCGGGAGACGAGCATCAGCGGGCCCCGGGGGCTCCCAAGGTCCCCAGTCCCCGCTCCCCTCTCCCTTCACGAAGGCGACCGCTGGGCTGGCGTCTGATGCCACAGGTTCCCGAGGCAGGGGCGAGGGCAGCGGTGTGTGTCTTCATCTGGGGTGAATGTGGGGGGTGACGTCACATGTATGTGCTACATGTATGACATGCGGTGCATATCGCACATAACGTGTGTTCCACACGTATCAAAGGAGGGGGTGTGGGCTTCCCCGTGGCGCTGGTGGCAAGAATCCGCCCGCATTGCAGGACACGCAAGGACACAGGTTGGGTCCCTGGTCGGGAAGATGCCCTGGAGGAGGAAATGGCAACCCTCTCCAGTGTTCTTCCTGGAGAATCCCAGGGACAGAGGAGCCTGGCGGGCTACAGTCCACGGGGTCACAAAGAGTCAGGCGGGACTGAGCAAGGATGGATGGGTGGGTAGATGGATGGTTGGATGGAGGGTGATGTCACATCTTACATCTTACGTATATTAAAATACGCTGAGACACGATACACAAAAAGAAATGCAAAACGACTTAAAGACTTAAGTATAAGACATGACACCACTGAACTCAGCAAAACGTTCTCTGACAAATCAAAACAATACTTTCTTAGGTCAGTCAGCCTCCCAAGGTAAAATAAATAAAAGCAAAAATAAGCAAATGGGACCTAATCAAACTTAGATATTTTTGCAAAGGAAGCCATAAATAAAACAAAAAGACAACCTGGGAGAAAATATTTGTAAATGATGTGACCAAGAAGGGCTTAATTTCCAAAATGTATAAACAGCTCGTGCAGCGCCATATCAGATAAACAAACAACCCGATCAAACAAGTGGGCGGAAGACCTAAACAGACATTTCTCCAAAGAAGACATACAGATGGCCCAGAGTTTTTATAATAACTTACATGGGAAAAAATCTGGAAAAGAATATATATGTGTGTATACATATATACGTATATATATACATATCAGATCAGATCAGTCGCTCAGTCGTGTCCGACTCTTTGGGACCCCATGAATCGCAGCAGGCCAGGCCTCCCTGTCCATCACCAACTCCCGGAATTCACTGAGACTCACGTCCATCGAGTCAGTGATGCCATCCAGCCATCTCATCCTCTGTCGTCCCCTTCTCCTCCTGCCCACAATCCCTCCCAGCATCAGAGTCTTTTCCAATGAGTCAACTCTTCGCATGAGGTGGCCAAAGTACTGGAGTTTCAGCTTTAGCATCATTCCTTCCAAAGAAATCCCAGGGCTGATCTCCTTTAGAATGGACTGGTTGGATCTCCTTGCAGTCCAAGGGACTCTCAAGAGTCTTCTCCAACACCACAGTTCAAAAGCATCAATTCTTCGGCACTCAGCCTTCTTCACACTCCAACTCTCAAATCCATACATGACCACAGGAAAAACCATAGTCTTGACTAGACGAACCTTTGTTGGCAAAGTAATGTCTCTGCTTTTGAATATGCTATCTAGGTTGGTCATAACTTTCCTTCCAAGGAGTAAGCGTCTTTTAATTTCATGGCTGCAGTCACCATCTGCAGTGATTTTGGAACCCAGAAAAATAAAGTCTGTCACTGTTTCCACTGTTTCCCCATCTATTTCCCATGAAATGATGGGACCAGATGCCATGATCTTAGTTTTCTGAATGTTGAGCTTTAAGCCAGCTTTTTCACTCTCCATTTTCACCTTCATCAAGAGGCTTTTGAGTTCCTCTTCACTTTCTGCCATAAGGGTGGTGTCATCTGCATATCTGAGGTTACTGATGTTTCTCCCGGCAGTCTTGATTCCAGCTCGTGTTTCTTCCAGCCCAGCGTGTCTCATGATGTACTCTGCGTATAAGTTAAGTAAGCAGGGGGACAGTGTACAGCCTTGACGCGCTCCGTTTCCTCTTTGGAACCAGTCTGAAACTGAACCACTTTGCTGTACACCTGAAATTAACATAACATTGTACACCAATTATATTTCAATTTTTAAAAAAGGAAAGAAAACAATACATTGAGCTCTGTGCTTAAGTTTGTACATTTTGCTGCATGCAAACTGCACCTCAACAATTAATTCCAATTTTTCTAGCTGGTTCTCAATGGTAGACCTGACTCAAAATAACTGTTAGGTGAACACCTTCCGTAACATACTACAATCATCAAAACCAGGAAATGAAAATCATTACCATGCTGTTAACTAAAGTGCAGACCACGCTCTAATTTCATCAGCTTTTCAGTTTCTGTCCCTTTTCTGTCCCGGATCCTCTCCAGGACCCCAGAGGACACTGAGAAGTGATGTCTCCTGCGTCCACTCCAGCCCCGGTCAGTTCTGGCTGGAAGCTCCTCTGTCAGGCCCACAAGTCCGGTCATGCCTGGAGTTTCACGGTATCTAACGGCTTCCTTGGAGAGTGGGTCCCAGACGCCCTCCATTTCAGGTCTTGCCTTAAAGCCCCACGTCATCCTGATGCAGTCACCTGCTGTCCCCGGGCCAACTGCCTCTCCCAAGGACTCGCTGTCAGGGCAGGCTGACTCCACTCGCCTGGACTCTCAGGAAGTGATGGCGCCTCTGTCTCGTGAGCCTAGAAATGCGAGCGATGCCTGCCCTGTCACCTTAAGACCGGCTCAGCAGCGGCGCTGACGGACAGCTGGCAGCACGGCCACTTTTCTCTGTCGGTTTCCTCCACCCGAGCCAGGGCGGGATGAGCTGGGGATGGCTGAGACAGCATCGCCGTGGCCAGAACCATCCATTGTGTCTGGAACACGCAGGTGTGTGTGAGAGAACAGCGGATGCAGAGCGGGGCGGAGGGCTTGCACCCCAAGATAAGGTCAGACTCTGTCTGCAGCACATTTGCTGATTCGTTGGCTGCTCTGGGTCTGTGTTGCTGCGTTCTCTCGTTGCGAGCGGGCACGGCGATGGTGTCTCTGCTGTGCAGCATGTGCTCAGGGCTGGGAGGGCTCAGTGGTCGCGGCTGATGGGCTTGGCTGCTCCATGGCAGGTGGGGTTTTTCTGGACCCGGGATCGGGCCTGTGTCCCCTGAATTGGCAGGTGGATTCTTAACCACTGGACCACAGGGTAAGTGGCTGTTAGGATCTTAATACTTGCTTCAGGCTCTGTTTCCTGGAGAACGTCATCAAAGACAAAGGATTTATTTAAAATAATAATGGCTCCTGTCTCAGAATGAACCTATGTCGTGCCAGGCAGTGAGTCAAGCACTTTCCCCAGATTATTTTATACAGATCTCCCAGTAGTCCTGTAGAGTGACCTTATCTTGCAGATGAGGCAGTCAACCCACAGAGAACCTTGATAACTTCTAGGATGCTCTGTTTTAGGAACATGCTGTCTTCTGCCCCACTTTGTATAGGATTACTTGGAGAACTTGCTTCCCATAGCAGCACAATATTAAAGACTTGGACATTCAGTGTCTATATGATTCATGCAAAAAGGATTCTATCCAAGGAATTAAAGACATAATACTTAATTGTAAAAGGTTGAGAAGGTTTTGTCTGAACGAGGAGCTTATTAAAATGTAGACAAGCACAGAACAAACTCGCTTGTCTTTTTGTGGTGATGGTGTAGTATTGGGAAAAAGACAATTTTGCACGAAAAATAAACCCATGAAAATTTAAGAGTTAATTTTTTGGAAAAAAAATTTTTCAAATCAGCTTATGTAAATGATGTAGGGAGGTTTTGATCCATTAATTGGGTTGTGGAATAATTTGAGTAGGTGGAAACCCGCCTCAAAAAATAAACGAAAGAAGAAACAACATCTTAGGAAATAGGATACTAGAAATGATCTGTTTACACATGGCAAAAGCGTGTGTTGTTTTGTGAGGCTTTTCTTTGTAAATGTGTATATGTGTGTGGTGGCGGAGTGGTCACTAAGCTGTGTCCGACTCTGTGCGACCCCATGGACTGTAGCCCACCAGGCTCCTCTGTCTCTGGGATTTCTCCCGGCAGGAATACTGGTGTGGGTTGCCATTTCCTTCTCCAGGGGATCTTCCCGACCCAAGAATCGAACCTGAGTCTTTTGAGCCTCCTGCACTGCAGGTGGATTCTTTACTGCCAA
This sequence comes from Bos taurus, assembly GCF_002263795.3. Classification (NCBI taxonomy): domain Eukaryota; kingdom Metazoa; phylum Chordata; class Mammalia; order Artiodactyla; family Bovidae; genus Bos; species Bos taurus. The sequence goes on from NC_037341.1 coordinate 81,476,663, forward strand.
GTCAATGATATAAATTTGTTTTCATTGTGATGAAAAAGGTTTTTAAAACACTGACAGATTTGGTGACAGCATCACATGGCTTTTAAAAACAATGGTTTTGAAATCAAAGACGTGTGCGTTCAAATATTTACCCAGGGATAAGTTTTGTAAGAATGTTAGTCTAATCTGTTTGCTCACTTGCTGCTCTCCAAAGGGAGAGTCTTGTGGAAGACATTTAGAGAATCTTTTGAAGTTTCTTTTTGTGAGGAAGACTCTGTCTCTTAATGCTTGCAAAACATCACTAACATTTCTTGGAGGCTCTGCTGCAAACATGCTTTCGCATGATGGATGGGACCCCACAGACCTCGGCACCTGGCTCTCACACATCGTCCGTCGCAGCGTCTGTCACACCCTCTCCACACCTGGGCGGACCTAGGGTTGTCCAGGGACTTGGGCTAGTACTTGACTCAGATTCTGACATATTTTTGGTACAGAAGATGTTTATTCTCAGAATCACTTCTTTCCAGATGATTCATACCTGAGGCCAACAAAGCATCCAAGTTTTAGGGAAATTCTTGCGCAGGAGAAGACCAGGAGGTCATCTAGTGAAATGGAAAACAATTGAACTTTGGAGGAATCTGAATTGCCTTTTGGCAAGCACCCTTGCTTTTTCCAGGCTCGCTGCCCTAGCAGAGATGCACTCGGCCTCTTGCAGGTGTCGACATGACGCAGGAGGAAGCATTTCATGGCAGAAGTGGGGCTGGAGGAGGCCTGGCTTAAAAGCAGAACAGATAGTCTGAGGATGGAGGGAGATTCAGCTTCTTAATGTTGCCCCAGCACTTGTGTTTACAACTAGATTCCTCTTCCCTGGAATTTCAATTTTTGCTCCTGGAGCAGAGAACATTTTAAAATGCTTTCAGACTCAGAAAAGACCCACCCACAAATTAAAAAAAAAATAAAAATAACTTCTGTAGAAATTAGGAAAGACAGGCATAATAATTATAGAGAACATTAGCAACAGAGAGAAACAAAAAGAAGAAAATGTATATTATCTCACCCCCCATGGAAAGCTGTGGTTTACACCTTGGCATATACTCTTCCAGAGCTTTTTTTCATGCACGTCAGACACAAGTTGCTTGTTTGCTCTTGTGGCTATCCTTGTCATGTAAAATTCATGCATAGGAGATTCCCTGGTGGCCCAGTGGTAGGCTCCGTGCTTCCGTTGCAGGGGGCACAGGTTCAGTCCTTGGTCAGGTAACTGAGATCCTGCAAGCTGGTGCTATGGCCAACAGAGAAAATTAAATAACATTATTGAAAAAATAAAGTTCACCTACAGCGACGATCATTCTTTAGGATGATTTCTAGAAGCATAATTGCTGCATCTCCTGAGTCAGAGATCACACACATTTTGAAGGTTTTCTCCCTTAGAGTCAGTTTTCCTATACATTCCTTGTGATCACCACCAAACTCTGAGAGATGGTGAAGGACAGGGAGGCCTGGCATGCTGCAGTCCCTGAGGTCGCAAAGAGCTGACTGGGCGGCTGAGCAACAACCTATCCGTCCTTTCCCCTCTAACTTTTACATGGAGGAATGCTGAGATTCACAGTACTGCTGTTGTTCCACTATAGTCTATAACATCCCCTTTTTTTGAGGACTTATTTTATGAAGGACAATATCTGATCGTTTCTCTGCAGGGTAGCAGAATATGCCACCCCCAAATATGACACTTTGGTGTAAAGATTCTTTTGAACTGAAGGCAAATGAGAAGAAGCAGGTACAAGAAAAACTCTCCGCCCTCCCTTTGTTTAAAAGCAGAATACAAACTTGCAAAGGTGTCCCTTCCCGTTCTTCTGTCCATAAAGGGCAGAAGTTACTCCTCAGAGACAGCTCTAGTCCCTTAGGAGTTTATGAAATGGCAGCAGAGGAATCTACATAGCAAACCTCACTAGACCTTTGCTGCTTCTTCTTTTTTAACAAACAAAACAGTTAAGTCTTTGCAGAAGAACGCAAGAGTGAACCACCATACTAGTATCCAAGTAGTAGCTAATCTGTTCTGAACAGGGTTTAATTTTCAGTTCCTATATGGGCTCTCGTCTCTGAGAGCTTCAGTTCAAAGCACGGGAACTGGCAACACAAGCTTGAATATCGAGGGACAGGTTTGAACCCCTGGAGCGTCAATACGTAACATGTGATTTGTCCTTAAGCTGTCGGATCACCTTGATTCCTCTTCTGAAAGTGTTTCCTACCCATCGAGGCGGGGCAGGGTTTCCAAGGTGGAAGAGGGAAACAAGAGGTATCCCTTTCTGCTGTGATGCCAGGGCTCCTGAAGCCCCTGGAGCCTCTGTTCCTCCTCTGTAAAACAGGGCCAGTGAGAGTGACTCCCCTGGGGCAGCTGTGAGGAGGAAGCTGCCCAACACACCCTGAGAGCTCATCATCAAAGGCTACTCTGATGGCAGTGATGATGGTGGGGATGATGGTGATGATGGGGATGATGGGGATGATGGGGATGATGGTGGTGATGGAGATGATGGGGGGTGATGGGGATGATGGTGATGATGGGATGATGGTGATGATGGGATGATGGTGATGATGGGGATGATGGAGATGATGATGGGGATGGGGATGATGGTGATAATGATGATAGTGATGATGGAGATGATGGGGATGGGGTTGATGGGGATGGTGATGGGGATGATGGTGATGATGATGGGGATGGGGATGATGGGGATGATGTTGTCATGACGATGATGCTCACTAACCCTTTTATCTTCTATAAAGTTGCCCCATGTATTTGTAGTC